>NC_041382.1:777136848-777215199 GCF_002162155.2 Triticum dicoccoides
TTGGAAGGGTCCGTTGAATGCCTGTAATAATCCCATGCGTCTAGCATATTTGAGGCGGTGCTGCTTAGGGTGGTGAGGTGGAATTTCCATGCCAAACTTCCTGGTTTTGTGCGAGTTCTTGGTGGATAGGGCTGAGAGAGTGGTTGCTCCACCTTGGTCTGCTCCTTCATGCGCGACAATTCACCCCCGTGCTGTATTCATGCGATGAACTCAACGTCGAAACTACTGCCAAGCACGTGTGAGTCCTAGTGTGTTGCATAGCTTGATTCTCCGCGCTCGAAACCCACACATGTTCCCCATTCCACCTATTGCACATCGCGATAGCAACCCATTTGGAATCGCATCGGCCACGCCTTCGACAAGCTGCTCGACGCATGAGGCATAAATAAGAAGCAACCGAGGTTGGCTAATTATTAAATAACGTCGTACGTACGGAGGGCTGTGCCCGTGCATGCATTTTTCTTGCACATACGGACACAATGATGCGGTATCCCTTCTCTGGTGTAAATTCCATGATTCGCACATAAATGTAAGACACTCGATCCTCTTCTTGATTTACAACTTGATTACTCTAAACACGTGGAATGCAGATTAGCACGAAATGGAACGCAGTACAAGCATCATATTCCATTAGAGTAGTAGTCTTGCTCCAATGTCAAGGCATGAAGCAAGTGGGCTTGATTGTCGAGGGGAGTAAGCTTATGTTACGCCCCAGTTGCATTTGCAAATCCATCGATGAAATGTCTTCCCAACGGACTATATTAGTATGGTTTTTACTCCACTCTTTTCCTCTTTTTCCGGGGAGGTTTTTACTTCATTCGACCAACTAAGTTGTGTTATGGAGTAATTTAGAAAATACCGATTCAAGTGCTCGACTGTTTTTGTGGAGAAATGCATAATGACGGCTTATATTAGAGAAAAGTATACTTTTCGTCCCTCAACTTTCGGTGAAGTCTAGATTTGGTCCCTCAACTTCAAAACCGGACAACTTGCATCCCCAACTACCGAAACCGGACAAGGTTCGCCCCTGGACTCGGTTTTGACCGTTTTTTGGTGTTGACTCACCCCGGTTTTGACCGGTGCTCATTCATATTCCTGTAATTTTTTTATATCCGTGAACTTTTTGAAATTCACGTACACTTTTCAACTCCGCGTAGTTTTTTCAAGGTCGCGTATTTTTAAAAAAATAAACATGCCTTTTTTCAAATCAGCAAACTATTCTGAAATTCGCGTACTTTTTTCAAATCCATGATTTTTTAACATTTACGTACTTTTTCCAAATCCCCGTATTTTCCCAAGTTTGTGTAATTTTATCAAATCCAAGTATTTTTCAAAGCCATGAATTGTTTCTGAAATTCGCATACTTATTTCAAATCCACATGCTTTCCAAAGTCTGCATTTTTTTTCAAATCCGTGTTGCTTTTATAATCCATGAACTTTGTATGAAATTCACGTACTTGTTTCAAGTTGAAATAATTTTTGAAATCCACATATTTTTGCGCAAAAGAAGTCCATATCCGCGTACTTTTTTCAAGTTCGCATAAAATTTTCAAATTCATGAACTCTTTCAGAAAAAATGTACTAGAATATGAAAGGTGCATCAATTTTTAGAAATTAGATGAACTTAAAAAATAAATGAACTTTAAAAAATATGCATATTTGAAAAAGTACATGAACTTGGAAAAAATTACACCGATTTAAAAAAAGTACACACATTTTAAAAAGGTTCACTATTTAAAAAAAGTAACCGAATTTGAAAACAGTACGTGGACTTGGAAATGGTAGGCAAGTTTGAGTCGGAACGGTCAAAACCAGGGTGGGACAGCACCAAAACCGGTCAAAACCGTGACCAGGGATGAATCTTGTCCGGTTTGAGAAGTTAAGGGTGCAAGTTGTTCGGTTTTGGAGTTGAGGGACCAAATCTAAACTCCGCCAAGAATTGAGGGATGAAAAGTATACTTTTCTCTTTATATTACATTGGCAAACATAGATACATTGTTGGAGATTACATCAACTAGAAAGCTCTATTAGGAGGCTCGCCCTGTTAAACAATATTAGGTAGAGCCCTCCACTCTACTGGATAAAAAATCGGCAACTATAAAAGATCGGCAATCATATATTGACTTTTGCAATCTCGTCCCAACTCGAATAACAGACCCAAAGCGCAACCAACCAGGCGGCAACAGATGGTGAGCAGAACAACAACTATGAAACATGGACGGAAGTTTCAACCTGTCGTTCCAAACTATACAATATATATTCCTCTTTCCTCAGAAATCCGCATTTCTGATTGTATAAGCTTTCCTTTTCTGCTATCAACATCAAACCATGATGAGAATACTGAGTTTTTGCCAAAAGTAAGAAATAACACCAAATACGGAAAAGCGACAAAGCCTGTAGTCCAACTCCCAAGCCCAACAGCGCACGATTCATTTGCCAATGTGGACGTGCAGATATCCTTTTGTCCCTATCACAGAAAGCAAAGCAATGGACATCCTTGATGTAGAAATTAAGATGACACAAATTTGTAAAAAAGCACCAATAAGGCAGTAACGAACAAAATTTGAGATTTAGCAATTACAGATTTGTTTGTCTCGGCCCATAAGGTCCAAGGACCTTGGAATACCCACCTTGGATAATAAAATAAATTTTTCAGGGACTAATAATGCATTGGCAAATAAGCCTTACATAAACTGCATGTCATGGAAGCAGGGAGCAACTAATAATCAAGGGGTACCCCTTGAAGGGCTTACCCGGCCGTCACTTTTTTGGCATGTGAGCGCGCCAAGTGGTGCTCCCAGCCAAGGCCACATGTCACACGCTAGAGCACCCCGCGGATTGTTTTTTTTTCTGCATGGTGTTTTCGGGTTTTATTTGTTTTTTATTATTATTATTATTATTATTATTATTATTATTATTATTATCATTATTATTATTATTATTACGGATTTTCGGCTTTTGCTTAGGTTTCAGTAGATTTTAGTGGAATTTTTTTCTGGTTTTCATGAAAAGCAGTTCTGTCCCGTGAGAAGCACAACATGTGCTTCTACGACAACCACAACTATGCTTTCAGAAAAGGAAATAATATAGCTGTGCTTGTACGAGAAGCCCAACGTGTGGTTTCAAAAAGAAAAATGCACAGTTGTGCTTCCTGAAAAAAGGAAAATCACAACGTGTGGTTCCCAAAAGAAAAATGCACTGTTGTGCTTCCCAAAAAAGGGAAATCGCAACTTGTGCTTCCCGAAAAAGGAGAAATTATTTAGGGAAGCACAATTATGTTCCTGTGCTTCCTTAAATGATTTTTTTAATTTGAAACAGAAATTGAATTTTCCTATCATCTTGTAAAAAGGGAACATTAAAAAAAGGTAAAAACATAAAAATGTCCCTTTTTACAAGATGATAGGAAATAATAACTGGTCAGAAACACATAAACAACCTCAAAACAAAACCAAAAAACACGCAAAAAACTTGGTAAAAAAAACACCAAAAAATTGGGAGAACTGTGCAAAAAACAGGTCATAACCACCGCAGAAACAAACAGAAAAAACCACAGAAAACCGGTCAAAAACTTACCGTTTGAGGGGGGGAAAATCTTACCTAAAAAAGCACTTCCCAATACCCGGTCCATCTGCCTCCCTCGAGAGGCAAAAAAAACGTCATTTTGCTCCTTCTGCTCTGTCCCTTTCCCCTGGCTCCGCCGCTGTTCTACTCGCCGTCCCCGCCCTCCTCTGCTCCTCATCCCCGCCCAACCGGAAGCTGTGGCCGAATAGATCGTCCATATAGAGGTAGGTTAGCGGGGAATCAATCTCTCTCTCTCTCTCTCTCTCTCTCTCTCTCTCTTGCAGGTGAGGTGAGCGGTGAGATCTCTCTATGATTTCCCTCCCTCGAACTAGCAGATTTTGGGTAACACTCATCCCGCACAACAGAGTGCCATTCCTATCGAAAACAGTGGTACAATAGGTATTCAGAAGTGTAGGGTTTTTTGTATTTTCGATATTTGGCCGAGAAGGAAACTAACCAACCTCATGAATTTGATCAGTCATCAATGAAGGCGAAGCTTCCGATGGCGACGACAATGACGAATGGCCCAATGGAGGCGCACAGAACAACCCTCCCCAAGGAAAAACGGCGTCGGTAAACGTCAGGTGAACGTGAAATCCAGAAGGCGACCCAGGCCTCCGCGACCCCTGCGACGAAAACACCGGCGAGGGCGAGGTAATAGGCGAGCCTGTGGTGGCCGAAGAACGCTCCCCGGGGCGGCCTGTAGAGCATGGTGCCCACGTCGACTATGAGGGTGAGCAAGGCCAGTGTCCACAGTGCTCGGGGGGAGAAGAACCGGAGACATGTTGGCGGCGGGCACGTATACCGGCTCGGCTGGCGGGCCTATGCTGACCCTGACATCGTCACCGTCCCCGCCAGGGCCGGCCTGTGTAGTAATGGAAGAAGTGGACAACATCAGCACTGCAAAAACGAGGAAACCTGGGAGGGGCTCGCTCGCTGACTCACCTGCTGCGCCCCGGCGGCGGTGTTGTCGCGGGGAAGCTGGAAGGCGGTCGCCACCACATCGGCCACGCCTCCCACGAGCTGCATGCCAAAGGCACCAAGGCAACATATTATAATTTATGTGTGTATATATAAAATAGGCTCTAAGTTGCCGATTGAGACTGTTTTGACAGGGGGTCCTAGAACCTAGGATTGCATAGATAAGTAGTAGAAGTACCTGGCACATGTCGCTGTCGGAGACGAGGTTGTGTGCGGAATCCAGATGCCCGCATGAAAGAAAAAGGTCCATCAGGAAACTTGATCACAAGATGATGCCAGGGGATCTTGTACTTGCACTAGTACCAAACCAAGCTGTTGGCTCCGACTGGGACTGACCACTTACTTGTTCTCACCGTCCTCCGTCGTCAAGGGCTCGCCCATTGGCTTCCGCTTATCCAGGTACGTACGTGCACCACCACACACAGAGAGAATAGAAGAGAGAGGGATAGAGAGAAGAGAAGAGAGAGAGAGAGAGATTAATGAGACGATGGCGTTTACTTATAGTCAATTCAGGTGGTCGCATCGAATCACAATCACCCCATTTGCTAGCTCCTGACATGACACAGGCCGTCTTGTCGGATCGTTTTCGTTTCCAAGCTAGCCAACCCAATGACAAGGACAAGAATGTGCTTTCAACTTTGCCATCCATCGATCTAGCTATCTCCACCACTCGAATCCAACGAATCGGTCGAGGGCCGGCCATCGCGCGCCCCTCGATCAAAAAATTCCATATTCCCCGAAACATGTGGCAGGAATATATTTTCACCACGGACGACGGTTGTTCATCGCTGGCGGAGGCACTTTATTCTCTCGGACCACAGTTGTCCATCGCCCGTACGTCTCGTCCCCAACCACGAGCCACCGCCCACTTTTGTCAACCAATCGTTTATATATCTTTCCCTACTAATAAAGCACGGAGTGCTTCTGCTCGTCCGTCGTCGCCGTTTTTACAAAAAAGTCCTTATGGTTTTTGGTAATTAAACCCGCAGTCCCTTTTTAAGTTGAAAAAAACGTTTCGTTTAGAAATTTTACCAGGAAAACCTTGTGGTTTCCTGTATTCAACCCGCGGTCCTTTTAATGTGAGAAAATCGCAAGGAAGACAGGCGGATCTGGGCGCAGCGTCGAGGGATCTGGCGGCTGGTGCGGCGGCTTGCTCCGATGGCCGCGGTGTCCTGCTTATCCAGAGAAACAGGGCATGAGGGAGAGAGGAAAGAGATGAAAAAGGAGAAGGAGCAGGGGCGCAAGGTGAGGGAGAGGGATCTGGCGGGTGGTGCGGGGGGCTTCGTGGCGGCGACGTCCTTCTCATCCAGAGAAAGGGAGAGACAGGGCGTGAGGGAGATAGGAAAGAGAGGAAGAAAGGAGAAGGAGAGGGGGGCGCAAGGTGAGGGAGATGGTCGCCGGCGGTGGCGCCTCCGGTGACCGGCCGGCGGCAGGACCGATGGTGTCTGGAGTTTTGGACACCTGAGCGAGCTACCCTGCTGCTGCTAATTCTTCTCTCCCCACGCCTCTGCTGCTGCTCCTTCTACTCCTCAGATGCCCATGCTTGCTCTCAAACAATCATTGTTGAAGGTGAAGTTCTTTTACAGAAAAATGTAAAATATGTTACGCAGAGGAACTATGTTAGCTGAAGTGGCTGCTAAGTTGTTTCAACAAATGAAGATGAGGTTTGATGCTTAATTGTGCTTGCAGGACTGAAGGGCATGATTTCTGGACCACAGATGATGCATTTTATTGGCAGGCACAATCAAGGGCCCATCATCTTTCTGCTATAGGTTCAACACAAACAACAGCTATCTTGTTGAGATTCAATTGCTATTCGGTGGAGAGCAGCCACAAAAAGTTCCTCAATTGATGCACAGTGGCCACCGAAAACAGATCTCGCTTTCAATCTCTAATTGATTCTCAGCTACAGAGTGGCATGTATCTATAGACTTGCTAATGTGATGGCTAATGCATGTGTATTAATTCATGAATTAGCAAAATATTTCCCGTGAGATGTGCTAATATACAAATTTGATGTTCACAGTGCCCTCCACTTTTTTTTTGTTATGCCTATAACAGATGACTTATTTTCAATTTTTAAATAGAAAAGCACAGTATGGTTGCTCTTATATACAGCTCATAAAAAGGAATTACAAATAAGAAGAGTGATGTGTTCTCCTCAAAACAAAATTGCTGAAATTCACATGCATGGTGGCGCCATACAGCGAGCGCATGGTGGCAGAGTTCACAAGCTAGATCTCTGACTGGCGTAATGGCTTGTCCTGATGCAGAGAAGGACGGGGTTCAAGTTGTTGGGCCGGTGGCAGGGGCAGCATGATGTTTTCGTCAGGTAACAACCTAGCCATCGACTCAAGATTTAACTGAACCAATTCCTTTAATTCAAGCTCCAAATCGTTGTTATTTGATTCACTAATTGGTTGCTGGCAACAACTAATTGGACATATAATTGTTGATTTATGTACAAACAATATCTTCAGTTGTTTTCAGATCTTCAATAAGGATCATCAAGCCCTCTGCTTTTTATATGCAGAATAGATATTGTAATTGTGCCTCCATTACGTCTAAAAGTCAGATATCGGAAAAATGTCATTGGCATATCTCTGTCACGATGGAGGATTGGTTAGACAGAAAAAGGACCTCTGGTTATGTATGACATGATGCGAGGCACATATCTCTGAATGAAGCGCAACAAGAATTGACATCCTCTAATGCTAACTGTTGAGCATTCTTCTCTGAAGTATCAGGTCAGTATCCCATGTGCCCCCTATTCATCTGTCATCGCTGCATAAAAATTTAATGCAGTTTTTAAGCCTATGTTTAAGGGTAGCTAAATCTCTATGGACCAACCATATTATCTTTTTGAGATAAGAAATCAACCTTCATCATGTACTTATGTTGTAACTTCTCCCATCTTTTGTGCTATTATCTAAAAGAGGTGTGGATTGGAATCAGTTTTTTTTGCTGCACCCCCATTCCGACGAGGTCACACACACATACCACTGGGAATCCCACGAACCCTATGTTCGAGCGCGAGCGACGGCAATAGCATCTGCAAGCACTTGACCAACACGCTACCCGGGTGTGGTATCCACTATTGAGGCCAAGCAACTTAGCTCGGTCATCCTTAAGTGTGTTTGTGTCCACCACCTGATGAAGAACGGGAGAAGATTGCTGACTTTGTGCCTAATGATGGTTGCCTGAACTTCGTAGAGCAAATTGACGAGGTGTTGATTGCTGAATTTGGTCTTAAGAGGCACGTCGTGGGAGATATCCCTTGTGGCAGGTTCAAAGTTGTGATGGTATCTGGTGTCTCCCAGCGAGATTTGATCCTTCTCTTAACAGTTACTATTAAGGTATAACAGTGATGTGCTACTCTGCTGGTCCTTTAGATGTCAAAAAGATTATGTGTTGTGCTAGCTAGCGACTTTTATCTCCCCGTGGATGCAGATTTCAGAATATGTTTAGTTACGACGTACCACAAAGCTGATCTTTTTAACATTTGATTGCGTGCTTAATACCACAGTTAGGTAGTTTGACTCTTAGACACTGGTCTTTTTAATATCAGACTTAAACAACTACAGTTCTAAATAGCAGTAGTTCTTCTGAATTTCTACCTATTTATTTCACTATTGTGGTTTCAAAATCCAATAGCCTTGCTGTTAGTTAATGCTCTATTTATATTTTTTGCCAACAGAACAAATTTATGTTTCCAGCAAAAAAGTTGGCCGGCCCCAGCAAAAAAAAAGAACAGTTCCAGCAAAAAAAAGATCGCCGCCGTGGTCACAGGTACTAAATGGTTCCACTGTACATCTCTGTAGTTATTTGGCTGAAGGTGCGCATTAGTGGTTAGCTGTGATAATACAAATAGTAAACATGTTATACCAGGTAGCAGAACTTCACGAAAATTTGCTGAAGGAGTTGCATCATCCTTGATCAAATATTATTTTTATTATTCCTTCTTGGTTTTAGACAATAACATTAGAGAATCTAAATCCTTTTACCGCGCATCAGTACATGTAATAGAGCAACTCTTGGTGCAACTAGCTGCAGCAAAGACCAACTTGACTTGATGGTATTTTTGATCTGTTCACCTACCCTCCCTCGCTCAATTTTCTTGGGAAAAAACACCCGCCCAATGAAGCCATCTCCGTGTCGCATACCTATTGCCACAACCAACTAAGCTAGCCCAGTGTTTTTTGTGGAAAAGATGGTTGTTCCTTCTATTAAATAGTCCCACCTCGCCCCTTTACACCCAATCCTCTTAATTTCCTTATGCCTTTGAATTTCCTAGGTGTCAACAAGCAGTCTTCGGAATCATCAATAAGCCAACAGCGAGAAATAAGTTCAAGAATTGAGTTCCCTTAACAGGGAAATAAGGAAGGGAAGAAACAAATAGGGAACAATCAGATGAAGCATCAAGGAAAATGGATTGAACAATCAGATGAAGCATCAAGGAAAATGGATTGAACAATCAGATGAAGCATCCAGCTCGAGGAGAAGCATGGTCTGCAAGGAGACCAATCATCTTGAGGTGGTTCTTTCAGCTACTGCATGTTCCATTACGGAGAAGGGTACTTAGTCGATCTTAGGAGCCAGACTCTGCTTTCCTTGCAGGGAGAATTTCAATAAATGGTACTATTACTCTCCCAACAATTCTTTTATCACTACAAAATGTGTAGGAACCTTATTTTTCTTAAGTGGCATAATGTGATTTCGTAAGTGTTGTGTTGTACCACTTTAGAGTAAAAGAATAATTATGTATGAAGAATAATATTACCGAGTCAGGCAGAATTTGACCTTAGTTCTGACCAAATTAATCTTTATTTGTTTGCCAGGTTGTGTGTCAAACATCACTTCATGTTGTAGTCCATTTTTTCCTTTCAAAAGCCACATTATGAAATTTGGCTTTATAAGAAGTTTCACTTTATTATTAGTGGAGAACGGGAGATAAGGAAAGGGAAGGGAAAAACAGTAATTCTAGCAACTAGCCATTGTTCCGTGGCAAAACACAGGTGTTTGTTCTATTATGTCCATCGGAAATCTTTACGGAGGAGTTGGGACTGAGTGAGTGACATAGATTTGCTTGAGGTCACAAATTCTTTTCTGCTGTTACTTGCATCTTACTTGAATTTTTTTCTTCAAGTTCTTCCTGTTTTCCCATATCCTCTGCTCTATAGAAGCTGCTACATCAAATTAAGTAAGTGCATCCTTCTTTTTTGTCCAAGTTTGTTCTATTCTATTACTCAGAAGTCTGTACAAGACTGAGAGAGTGAAGCATATTTGCTTGAGATTTGAATACTTTTTTGATGTCGGGTTTGTACGCTATACAGTTTGATTAATGAAAACTGATAAAAGTAGTGGCAAACACTTGATTGAGTAAGCTACTGGATTTTACCAGTAATACACAGTAGTTTCTTGCAATATTATCTGCATGACAAGAAACACCCATATTTGATTTTGCTCTGTGATTGGTTCAAATATCACTTTTTGGCTAAAGCTGATTGGATACGAGTAGTAGTGCCAACAGTAATAACTTTAAATATGATTTTATCATGGCTCTAAATTTTATTGCTGATGATTTATTTCAGGATATTTGGAGAGGCTATTTGCACCGTAGTTCAAGACAGCTGATAGAGTATAAGCTAGGCAACTCACTTATATTGTTACTTGTTTAAATGGTTATCTATTCTGCCGGCATATTCACATGCCATATTAATTTCAGAAGAACAATTTTTAATTTGTGTTGTGCTTGCATGCATTGTTATGTCTAAAAAGAAAATTCCAAACAAAAACAAATATAAAGTCACAGTTTGTATTTACGCACTGGATAGTTTCAATCGCGCTAAATTAAACGAAGGCTTTCAGAATAAATTGTGGCCTCTAAGCTTGTGTGTACTCAATTACTAAATGTGTAATATCAGCACATATTAGCACGACTATTTCTTAAGTGCAGCCAGCCACCAATTTCATTTGATTTGAATTAATATATTACTTATATACTCATTTAGATATTTATTTATGTCCTCGATGGATTGATTTGAACGCCACAATTTTATTAACCCGTTGCAACGCACGTGCCCTTTTGCTAGTATAGCCAAAGGAAGTACATAATGACAAACATGCCAGTACTACAGTTACATGCGGCTCTCCACGTCCAGAATGAACGAATATAGCCAGCTACAAATCACTAAGGGTCAATTAGCAGTGCCGGTGCTTCAACTTGACGCAAACAGTCACTTTGTTGATACAACTTCAACAAAGTGGTGCAAAAACTTAGGTTTGTCATGCAAATACACCGGTTATCGTGTTTGGATATGAAGTCGGCGCAGCCTAGGCTCGCCGGCGTGGCATGGGTTCCACTGTCAGTGACCAGACGACATAGAGGGGGACTGCGTGGCCAGCTATTTTCCAAAAACCCCGTCGGGTTTATTTATTTTGCAAAAAAATCCCCTGCCATGGCATATAACCCCTCAATCCCAAATCGCAGCCTCCAAATCCCTAAGGCGTGTTCCCCAATTCCAAAGCACGGCGGCAGTCCCCTGCATTGAGCACGGCTCCTTATGTGCAGAATGGCGGCGATCCATCTCGTATAGCCCTCTTTGTCCCGTCTCTCACACCCATCTCTCACCTTCGTGTTTGTAAATGGGTGGCACCAATGTACCGAGGATGGTTGATAGCAGGCGCGAAGTGGAGGAGGACAATAAGCCCTCGGCAAAGATTACGTAAAAGCAGTGTGTTGGATTTTAGGGTTAATGTGATTTTAACCCAGGACAATGAGCTGTTAATTGTGGTTGCTTGCATGTCATGACACACTCTTTGTTGAATATATATTTTATATTGCACGTATATTGAAGTTGCGGCCCACCTCCTAGTTTTATATAATTGAGATAGAGGTTTTTCCTTGTAATATATATGCGTGCATCAGCACCCCATCAATACATCGCATTGCAAATCATCTGTTAACATAGTATCATTCTTTTCGATCTAACCCTAGGGTCAGCCGCCACCGCGCCTCCCCGCGCCGCCGCGCACCCCACCACCGCACCCGCCCCCGCCGCCCGTGCGTCGCTTCCGCCCTGCGCACCTTGCGCCGCTGCCGCTGCCTTTTCTCTACGCCGCGGTGCGTCGCTAGCCAGCTGCTTTGCTAGCCAGCGCGTTGCTAGTCAGGACGCCGCCCCGCTGACTTTTCCTCGCTAGCCAGCGCGTCTTGCCAGCCACGTCCGCCTCGCTCGCCTCCTGTCACGCCCGCGCAGCTGCCTCGCTAGCCCGCCGCCGCGATCTTCCACCCGCGCCGCAGCTTCCTTTAGCCGCCACGCCCGCACGCCGCCGCCATGTCGTGGCCGTCCTCCGCCGGTTCCTTCACCACCCACTCGTTCAACCTGTTCGCTGGTCCCGAACCCTCCGCTGCCACCATTCGTGACCTCAAAATTGACGCTCGGGTCCCTATCCGTCTTAACAGCTCTAGAGCACATCGACGGTTCTGTGGACAACACGTACATGCGCGGCGACTCGGAGTGGTCCGCCATCGACGCCACGCTCATCCGTTAGTTCTACCAGACAGTCTCGAAGGACATCTTCCACACGGTTGTCACCGAGTACGACGACGCCTGCACCGTGTGGGCCAAGATCAACGCGCTCTTCACCGACCACAAACTTCAGCGCCTTGTTTTCTTGCAGCAAGAGTTCTTCGGCTGTCGGCAGGACAACTCCACCATCGACGAGTACTGAATGAGGCTCAAGACGCTCGCCGATGAGCTTCACGACATCAGCGCTAAGGTCTCTGACGACCTCATGCTGGGCACCCTCACCGCCGGTCTAAATGAGGACTTCGGCAACGCGGCGTCCAACCTCTCACCCTGCTGCCGCAACCCACTTTCCAGCGCGTCATCGCGTACCTCAAACTTGAGGAGCGCCGGATGACGAAGCTGAAGCAACGGGTCCAGCACACCACTCTCGCTGCCGGTACCACCCGCGGCGGCCCGCTCCTCCGGCCGCCCCCCACCAGCCCACGCCCCCAGCACCCGTCGGCTACTACCCGCTGCCGCCCGCTCCGCCCGCGCCCCCAGCACCTCCCCAGCAGCCGCAAGGTGGCGGGGGCCGGCGCAACAGGCGGGGTGGCGGGGGCCACCGTTAGCAGCAGCCGCCGTCGCAGCAGGCGCAGTGCGCCGGGGGGCGCCTCACTTCCAGCAGTTGCCTCCACCATGGGCCACCAGGCAGAACCCGTAGACGGGCGTCGTCCATGCCTATCACATGCCCGTCCCGCGGGCTCCTACACTAGGTCTCCTTGGCCCCCGTCCAGCGGGCCACCAGGCGTTCATCGCCGCCCCCTACTAGCCCTACGGCGCCCCGCCCGCGCCGCCACCCCTCGGTGGCTACGGCGCGCCCGCCCAGGCGCCGACCTATGGAGGCCCGCTGCCGCCGCCGGCGCCTGCATCGTGGGACCCTGCCCTCCTGGCCACCCTACACTCGGCGTCGTCGCCGAGCAACTATGGTGGTGGAGGCGACATGGACTCGGGTGCTACTGCGCACATGACAGCTCATCCCGGTAACCTTTCCGCTTCCACTCCAGTTCACACCCCTACTCGTATCACCCTTGGCAACGGTTCCTCTTTACCCATCACCCATGTCGGTAGTACTAGTTTTCCTTCCAATTCCACACCTATCACTATGTCTAATGTTCTCGTTTCACCTTACTTAGTCACTAACTTAGTCTCCGTTCATCGTCTTACTCGTGAGAATCCTCTTACTGTTGAATTTAACGGTGTTGGTTTTTCTATGAAGGACGCCCGTACCCAGATGGTGCTCCACCGATGTGATAGCCCTGACGAGCTTTACCCCATGCACGCCGACGCCTCCACTTCCACACCCGTCGCCCTCTCCGCTGGCGTCGACCTTTGGCACGCTCGCTTGGGCCACCCAACCCCGTCGTTTTGCGTCAGATTCTTAGGAGTTTTTCTTTCTCATGTAATAAGATCGACGAGCATATTTGTGAGGCTTGTCGTTTGGGCAAGCACATTCGTCTTCCTTTTAGTGCGTCTACGTCAGTTTCCACTTTTCTGTTTCAGTTGATTCATAGTGATGTTTGGACGTCTCCCGTTGCGAGTAACACGGGCTATCTATACTATTTGGTAATTTTAGATGATTATTCTCATTATGTGTGGACTTTTTCTCTTCGTCGTAAATCCGATACTTTAGCCACACTCACCGCCTTTTACTCCTATGTCACCACTCAGTTCGGTCGCCCCATACTTGCACTCCAAACTGATAACGGAAAAGAGTTTGACAACGTCGCTATTCGCTCACTTCTCGCCTCTCATGGCACCATCTTTCAACCGACTTGCCCCTACACCTTGCTACCTCTTGAGTACTGCGTTGGTTTTCCCCGAAGAGGAAGGGATGATGCAGCAAAGTAGTGTAAGTATTTCCCTCAGTTTTTGAGAACCAAGGTATCAATCAAGTAGGAGGCTACGCGCGAGTCCCTCGTACCTGCACAAAACAAATAAATCCTCACAACCAACGCGAATAGGGGTTGTCAATCCCTACACGGCCACTTACGAGAGTGAGATCTGATAGATATGATAAGATAATATTTTTGGTATTTTTGTGATAAAGATGCAAACTAAAATAAAAGCAAAGTAAAAAAGCAAAGGAAATAACTAAGTAGTGGGAGATTAATATGATGAAGATAGACCTGGGGGCCATAGGTTTCACTAGTGGCTTCTATCGAGAGCATAAGTATTCTACGGTGGGTGAACAAATTACTGTTGAGCAATTGACAGAATTGAGCATAGTTATGAGAATATCTAGGTATGATCATGTATATAGGCATCACGTCCGAGACAAGTAGACCGACTCCTGCCTGCATCTACTACTATTACTCCACTCATCGACCGCTATCCAGCATGCATCTAGAGTATTAAGTTAATGAAAACAGAGTAACGCCTTAAGCAAGATGACATGATGTAGAGGGATAAACTCATGCAATATGATGAAAACCCCATCTTGTTATCCTCGATGGCAACAATACAATACGTGCCTTGCTGCCCCTACTGTCACTGGGAAAGGACACCGCAAGATTGAACCCAAAGCTAAGCACTTCTCCCATTGCAAGAAAGATCAATCTAGTAGGCCAAACCAAACTGATAATTCGAAGAGACTTGCAAAGATAACCAATCATACATAAAATAATTCAGAGAAGATTCAAATATTGTTCATAGATAGACTTGATCATAAACCCACAATTCATCAGTCTCAACAAACACACCGCAAAAAGAAGATTACATCGAATAGATCTCCTCAAGAGAGGGGGAGAACATTGTATTGAGATCCAAAAAGAGAGAAGAAGCCATCTAGCTACTAACTATGGACCCGTAGGTCTGAGGTGAACTACTCACACTTCATTGGAGGGGCTATGGTGTTGATGTAGAAGCCCTCCGTGATCGATGTCCCCTCTGGCGGAGCTCCGGAACAGGCCCCAAGATGGGATCTCGTGGATACAGAAAGTTACGGCGGTGGAATTAGGGTTTTGGCTCCGTATCTGATCTTTTGGGGGTACGTAGGTATATATAGGAGGAAGGAGTACGTCGGTGGAGCAACAAGGGGCCCACGAGGGTGGAGGGCGCGCCTGGGAGGGGGGGGGTAGGCGTCCCCCTACCTCGTGGCCTCTTCTTTCGTGTCTTGACGTAGGGTCCAAGTCTCCTGGGTCTTGTTCGTTGAGAAAATCACATTCCCGAAGGTTTCATTCCGTTTGGACTCCGTTTGATATTCCTTTTCTTCGAAACCCTAAAACAGGCAAAAAACAGCAATTCTAGGCTAGGCCTCCGATTAATAGGTTAGTCCGAAAAATAATATAAAAGTGGATAATAAAGCCCAATAATTTCCAAAACAGTAGATAATATAGCATGGAGCAATCAAAAATTATAGATACATTGGAGACGTATCAAGCATCCCCAAGCTTAATTCCTGCTCGTCCTCGAGTAGGTAAATGATAAAAACAGAATTTTTGATGCGGAGTGCTACTTGGCATAATTTTAATGTAATTCTTCTTAAATGTGGTATGAATATTCAGATCCGAAAGATTCAAGACAAAAGTTCATATTAACATAGAAATAATAATACTTCAAGCATACTAACAAAGCAATTATGTCTTCTCAAAATAACATGGCCAAAGAAAGTTCATCCCTACAAAATCATATAGTTTAGTCATGCTCCATTTTTGTCACACAAGAATGCTCTCATACTTCAAGCAATTGTTTCATACATTAGTAATCTCAAACCTATAAACTTTCACGCAATATATGAGCGCGAGTCATGGACATAGTACTATGGGTGGAATAGAATATGAGGGGGTTATGTGGAGAAGATAAAAAAGTTGAAAGTCTCACATCAACGAGGCTAATCAATGGGCTATATATGGAGATGCCCACCAATTGATGTTAATGCAAGGAGTAGGGATTGCCATGCAACAGATGCACTAGAGCTATAAATGTATGAAAGCTCAACAAAAGAAACTGAGTGGGTGTGCATCCAACTTGCTTGCTCACAAAGACCTAGGACACTTGAGGAGGCCCATTGTTGGAATATACAAGCCAAGTTCTATAATGAATATTCCCACTAGTATATGAAAGTGACAAAACAAGAGACTCTCTATCATGAAGATTACGGTGCTACATTGAAGCACAAGTGTGGCAAAGGATAGTAACATTGTCCCTTCTCTCTTTTTTCTCTCTTTTTTAATTTTTTATTTGGCCTTTCTCCCTTTTTATATGGCCTTTCTCCTTTTTTTATAATTCCTCACTTGGGACAATGCTCTAGAAAATGATGATCATCACACTTCTATTTATTTACAACTCGATACTAGAACAAAAGATGACTCTATATGAATGCCTCCGGCGGTGTACCAGGATATGCAATGAACCAAGAGTGACATGTATGAAAGAATTATGAACGGTGGCTTTGCCACAAATACTATGTCAACCACATGATCATGCTAAGCAATATGATAATAATGAATGTGTCATGATAAACGGAATGGTGGAAAGTTGCATGACAATATATCTCTGAATGGCTATGGAAATGCCATAATAGGTAGGTATGGTGTCTGTTTTGAGGAAGATATAAGGAGGTTTATGTGTGAAAGAGCGTATCATATCACGGGGTTTGGATGCACCGGCGAAGTTTGCGCCAACTCTCAATGTGAGAAAGGGCAATGCACGGTACCGAAGAGGCTAGCAAGGATGGAAGGGTGAGAGTGTGTATAATCCATGGACTCAACATTAGTCATAAAGAACTCACATACTTATTGCAAAAATCTACAAGTCATCAAAAACCTCGGCACTACGCGCATGCTCCTAGGGGGATAGATTGGTAGGAAAAGACCATCGCTCGTCCCCGACCGCCACTCATAAGGAGGACAATCAAATAACACATCATGTTTCAAATTTGTTACATAACGTTTACCATACGTGCATGCTACGGGACTTGCAAACTTCAACACAAGCATTTCTCAATTTCACATCTACTCAACTAGCATGACTTTAATATTATTTCCTCCATATCTCAAAACAATCATCAAGCATCAAACTTCCCTTAGTATTCAAAACACTCATAAGAAAATTTTACTAATCTTGAATACGTAGCATATTAGGATTTTAAGTAAATTACCATGCTATTTAAGACTCTCAAAATAATCTAAGTGAAGAGTGAGAGATCAATAGTTTCTATAAAACAAATCCACCACTGTGCTCTAAAAGATATAAGTGAAGTACTAGAGCAAAACTATATAACTCAAAAGATATAAGCGAAGCACATAGAGTATTATAACAAATTCCAAATCATGTATGGCTCTCTCAAAAGGTGTGTACAGAAAGGATGATTGTGGTAAACTAAAAAGTAAAGACTCCAATAATACAAGATGCTCCAAGCAAAACACATATCATGTGGCGAATAAAAATATAGCTCCAAGTAAAGTTACCAATAGAAGTAGACGAAAGAGGGGATGCCATCCGGGGCATCCCCAAGCTTTGGCTTTTAGGTGTCCTTAGATTATCTTGGGGGTGCCATGGGCATACCCAAGCTTAGGCTCTTGCCACTCCTTGTTCCATAATCCATCAAATCTTTACCCAAAACTTGAAAACTTCACAACACAAAACTCAAAGTAGAAAATCTCGTGAGCTCCGTTAGCGAAAGAAAACAAAAGACCACTTCAAGGTACTGTAATGAACTTATTATTTATTTATATTGGTGTTAAACCTACTGTATTTCAACTTCTCTATGGTTTATAAACTATTTTACTAGCCATAGATTCATCAAAATAAGCAAACAACACACGAAAAACAGAATCTGTCAAAAACAGAACAGTCTGTAGTAATGTGTAGCTAGGGCAAGATACGGAACCGCAAAAATTCTAAAATAAATTGCTGTACGTGAGGAATTTATATATTAATCATCTTCAAAAATAATTAACTAAATATCACTTTCCAAATAAAAATGGCAGCAGTTATCGTGAGCGCTAAAGTTTCTGTTTTTTTACAGCAAGTGTAACAAGACTTTCCCCAAGTCTTCCCAACGGTTCTACTTGGCACAAATACTAATTAAACACAAAAACACAACCAAAACAGAGGCTAGATAAATTATTTATTACTAAACAGGAGCGACAAGCAAGGAATAAAAATAAAATTGGGTTGCCTCCCAACAAGCGCTATTGTTTAACGCCCCTAGCTAGGCATAACAAGCAAGGATAGATCTAGGTATTGCCATCTTTGGTAGGCAATTATTCAATGAGGCATCTACCATATTTAGGAATTTCTTTATTTTTATTGATTATCAAAATTTTAGGCACAAGATTGAAAAAATCATTCGTAACAAATGGTTCCTTAATGATAGCAAAAGATTGGGATGAATGCTTATAGATTTGATATCCGCAGTTTCCTTACTAGAGGATTCACCCTTATTTTTAGGAACATACATAAGCTTGGCAATTTTAGGGGGAGGACTTGGAGTATTCTTCACGGAAGAAAAATTGGTTCCCAAGTTGGTAATAATATCCTCAATTTTATCGATTCCAGTGGAATCGTGATTTATTTTCTCATTAACTACTTTAGATCCATATTGAGAGATTCGGTTGTGGATCTTTTTATCCAAATTTTCAATTAACTCTACAGTAGCAACCTTATTTTCAATAATTTCAAGTCTTTGCATTACATGCTCCAAAGTTAATACAGTTCCATTAACCAAAAGATGGGGTGAGCCAAACAAATCTATCATAGCATTATAAGAATCAAAAGTATGGCTACCCAAGAAGTTCCCTCCAGTAATAGTATCAAGGACATATCTGTGCCAAGGAGTAACACCTACATAAAAATTGTGAAGAAGAACAGAAGTAGATTGCTTCCTAGTAGATCTATTTTGAGCATTGCAAATTCTATACCAAGCGTCTTTGAGATTTCCCCCCTCCCTTTGCTTAAAATTTAGAATTTCATTCTCGGGAGATAACAGAGAAGATAAGGGACTAGCCATAGCGACAAGCAAACGAACTAACGCATAAGCAAACAAAAGGCAAGCGAGCAAAAAGAGGCAAATAACACTAAAAAAATACATTTCCGTGATGATACATGTTTGTCATAGTAGGTCATGTTTTTTTGTCATGCATGTACATCCATGACGATTTTATGACAGAATCAAGATAGTCATACCTGTGCTGTCGTAGAAGTGTTCCATGACATTACCAAAATTATCATCACGGAAGTGTCCACTTCCATGACGATAAATCATGTGTCACAGAAGTGCTTTCATCAAAGGTGACTGACACGTGGCATCCACTGTAACGGAACGCCGTTAAGCTATCGGGTCAGGTTTTGGATCCGATAACCCGTTAACAGCCTCGACCAATGGGAAATTTCCACGTGTAAAATTCTTATTGGCCGGACGAAACATGTGTCAGCTCGTTAGTGGGTCAGATAGGCGCCTATGATATGTCGACACATGGCACGGCCCACCACTGTCCCATTTAGCTTACAAAGCCGGCCCATTTGACTTGGTCAAAAGTTAACGGGCTGGCCCATGAAAAGCCTGTTAATGATCTCTTCGCAAATAGCCCATTTTACGGCCCGTTAACTCACGGTCTGTTAGGCCCTAAAGGAAATCGGCCCAACAATGTCATCTGGGCCATCAAATATAACACCAGCCCATTTCACTTTCGGCCCATGTATGGCCCACGACGTCTTTCGGCCCATATGAGGCCTTCGTATCTTTCGGTCCTTTACAGGCCCACGGTGACTCTAGCCCATAATGAACAGTAATTTTCTTTATACCCGTTAACGGCCCGTGATTTACATGGGCCATTTCCAGCCCGTGTTAGCTTTTGGCCTATTGACGGCCCATACGTTCTTGGGCTCCTTTTCGGCCCTCGATTACTTCCGGCCCTTTACTGGCCTGTTCCCCTAATGGGCCAAATTCGGCCCATGGCAAGAGTTGCCCCGTTACTGGCATGTTCCCCTAATGGGCCAAATTCGGCCCATGGCAAGAGTCGGCCCGTTACTGGTCTGTTACCCTAATGGGCCAAATTCGGCCCATGGCAACAGTCGTCCCATTTCTGGCATGTTAACCCGTTGCGCCGTTTCCAGCCCGTCCTATATTCTGGCCCATTAACGACCCGTTATGCCTGTGACAGAATTAAGCCTTTGCTGTCCTACGTCCTATTAACAGCCTGTTACCGTGCTGGGCCGATACCAATTACGCCCGATTACGGGCCATGTAGACCCATTTATCCGACGGCCAAGGCCCACCGATTACAGGCCCATTTATTGACGACCCGTAGGAGACCCATGGATCCTACGGCCCGTATATGGCCCATGGTAGTTGCGGCCACTAGCAAACCAGGGAAAAAGAAGACTAGGAAATAAATAAGGCCGAAACTAACGCTAGGATATTAAGGCAATTGCACAGATTACATCCACTCGGCATCAAAGATCGCCACCAGTGCAAATATAGGGAACACCCTACAATATACAAAAATGGCTTGCTGTTTTCTTCAGCCGGTGGATGCACGTTAAGAATAAATTTTGTATCGCACCAAAACAAATTACAACTATACAACAAAAGGAAGGTTGGCATAAAACTTAACAGTCTAGTAGATAAATGCACCACCAGAAGTTCAGAAGCTCAGTTCATTTGACCTGACTGTTATGTTTTCATGCTGTATTGTCCGATGGAGCACCATAACCCTCGCCTTCATTTCCCCTGGGCTCCTGAACAACATAGCAAATGTCTGATAGTCTGGTTTCAAAACCATGCATATCTTGACGACATTGAGCAATGTTCCTCCTTGTTTCACAAAGGGTCTCTGTTAGGGAATGGACTTGTGTCTGGAGTGCAGATACAACATTGCTTTGAGCTTGCATATCTTGATCATGAGGCAGTTTGGACGATCTTGCCTTGACAACCAACCCAGTATTACGTAGGAACGTGCTTTTGGCACTGTTAGTGGACATGTACTGACTCACTGTAGCAAGGGCCGACATTGCGGTTATAGTTGCCTCGCCACCTTCAGAAGGCGG
The DNA here is from genome assembly GCF_002162155.2 of Triticum dicoccoides. NCBI lineage: Eukaryota > Viridiplantae > Streptophyta > Magnoliopsida > Poales > Poaceae > Triticum > Triticum dicoccoides. Next base: position 777,157,950 of record NC_041382.1, read on the forward strand.
CGGTTCCACCATTTTTTCCATAGCTCACTGAAAAGTTGAGGTTTTACATTAGTAGTACCAGAACAGAAGATATTAAGGAGGAAGCAAAACCAAACAAAATAGCTTTGGTCTATATACAGAACTTATTCTGGTGAACCCATGTAAAATATTAGTTGTATTTTATTGCAAACTACATAATAAAACCAGGTTCCAAACATACGACCATGTACCATCGCTAATGTATTGTCTATTTCTTCACATTGTATTGAGGGCTAAGGATAAAGATACGAAGTTTATAATACGGTAAGCATAGTATGAGATCATTCATATCACAAAACAACTGAGAACAGACAAACAGACAATTGTAACATTGTGTGGGCAAGTCCAGCACGGAACTAGATTACATGTCAAGATCAAAGGAACATCACTCCTCTCTTTTAAACCTTGTAAGGTGCAATGATACGCTAAGACAATTGTGTATAGAATTGAAAAGAGTAATAGACATTGGCTGCAAACCATGCAGTTCAAGGCACAAGTCAGAGTAAGTAGTAGTTAAAAGGCATGAGGATTAAGGACTTACAACAGCGGCTTTGACTAGTGTGGTCATGCCCTTCTTATTGTTGGTGTGACAGTCCTTGAAGATTTCCACAACATTTGGTTCAGGTACTTTTTGGTCCTTGCGGGCTTTCCTCTGCATTTCGAACAAGTCAATATAGATCTGATAATATGGTACAACGAAAAGAGTGAAACAACAGCTAATTACAAGAGCCTCACAATGTGCAATATAGCTACGAGATCATGTCGTCTGTTGGAATTTCACTTTCATACGGTTGGCCTTGTTCTTTGAACAATTCACCTACAAGAAGATAGATTTGTGTGGAACATGCGTAAATAGGACTTCAACATGTGATCTGATCACATATATATAATGTACCTGATACTTCGGATCAGACCAGTGTTTAATAAGGTCCCTCCAGCCTTCATCCGATATATTTTCCACTAGAGATGTTTGGGAAAGTTCACTGTTAGCCTTGCCTTCAAAGTGAGTTTTCCTCAAGTTATACCGATACTGTCGCAGAGCAGACTTGAAAACATGGGTGCAAGCTTGTCTGGTTGCATCATCTTGGCTATCCAACTTGAACCTCATATGTTGAAAATTATGGGAGTCTCATTATCAGCAACCTATAAAGTATGGGACAGAGCAAGACGATATTACTAGTTTCCATACATAACCATACTTACAGATAAATGGTCAAGGAAGGTGTTGAACTGGGTTTCGTCTTTGTCATTCATGTACTGAATCCATGTTGGGAGGATACATACATGACACCTAACGGCAACCGCTGCCTCTGATACTAACTTGGCTGACTCTGTAGCATCATGTGGTCTTTTTAAACCCGCCTCAAAACGGATCTCCATTCTTCCTCCTCTAGATTTAGTTAACCTATCGAGCATTATCCCTGATGTTTGTTTCCTCTTGCGCCTAGGTGCTAGTCCAACAATGAACATAGGAAGTGTTAGTGTACATCAAACTGTGAGACTACATATAAAGAGGCATGCAACTGTAACTTGACTCCAACAACTACCTTCTTGCTGTTGAAGCTCACAAGGTTCATCTGATATTGCCAGCTCGTCTTGTGTCAAGAGTGCTTGGGAAGTAGTGTCAGGTGGCAAGGGAGCTTGGGAACATGCTGCTAGCTCAGTTGACGCACGAGTAAGTCGTGCAACTGGTAGTACTGTGGTAGGTGTTGCAAGAACTAGGCCTGTCTCTGCTTGTTTGATGGCAGCTATTTGTTTCTGTTTGGCTTTTTTTGCAACTCGTGTAGCATGGGATGCCGTGTTTGTAGAATTTTCCACTGGACTTTGACCTTCTATTGCACCATTATTACCAGCAGAATCTGCAGGATTCATCCGCTTCTCATTCCCTGCCATTCTGTGTTTCTTCCTCTTTCTATCTGCCATGTTAAGTCAAGCCGACAAGAAAAACGAATAACAATTTAGTTCTTCAGAACAAATTGATGTGTGATGCAGACAAACTGAACTTTGATGTTAGACAACCACATGATAGGAGGATGTAATATGTATGAAAAACAGGACGGAAGAGATAACTAGAACTATGATGTGTAAACTAAGAAGAAGAGATTTCACCAAATTAGAAGCAATGCAATGGAAGGTAGACACCATATGAAAGATGCTACAAATATCGCTCTGCTAAGTTAACAGTGTCTCATCATAAATGGCATTTAAACAAATGTGAAGCAGTACAAGAAAAAAATCATATGGAAGATGCAAACAACATCACACTACCATGTTAGAGGTCTCTCGTCATTAGTGCCATTGCATATTCACAACTTATGATGTGTAAACTAAGGAGAAGGCATTTCAACAAATTAGAAGCAATGAAAGCTAGACACCATATGAAAGATGCAACGAATATCACTCTACCAAGTTAAAACTGTCTTGTCATAAGTGCCATTTCAACAAATTAGTAGTACAAGCTAGAAAAGAATATGAGATGTAACCTATATCAGACTTCGAAGTCAAACGTGTCTTATGATAAGTGATTGTTGCAGGTTACACAATAGTAGTAATTTGATGTAAGAACATGGTGTGATAGACAGATATTGTATGTTCTAGAAACAGGAACATGTGTCTTATTCAAGTATAATATAATGTGTAAAGTAAGCAGATGGAATTCAACAAAATTAGAAGCAATACAAGCTAGACATCACACATAACATGCAACCACATATAACAGTGCCAAGTTAGAGGGAGCACCAGTGATGCTGCACTAGGGGAGACGTGCTCATCATAAACACAGCTTTGTTGAGTGTCTATGCATGTGTTGTCTTGGAAATCATCTTGGGTGTGTGGACGAGTAGAAACTGTAGAGGCCCTCCGTTCGGAAGGAGCACCTTTATCCGCTGCCTTGCTAACTTCCTTCCGCTTTATTGATTTTGAATTGTCAAGTAAAACTGACAAGAAAAAGCAATAAAATTCTCTCTTCAGAACTCATTCATGCATGATACTGACAATCACTACTTTTATGTAAGGCAAACACATGATACCAGGATGGAATATGTACGAAAAACAGGACGACATGGCATGTTCACAACTGTTTGTGTAAACTAAGCAGAAACCATTCCAGCAAATAAGAAGCAATGCAAGCTAGACACCACATGAAAGATGCAACCAATATGACTCTGCCAAGTTAAAAGCGTCCCATCATAAATGGAATTTCAACAAATTAGAAGCAGCGCATGCTATAAATCATATGAAAGATGCAACTAATATCACACTGCATATACTAAAGGTGTCTCGTCATGTTGATTGATGCGGGATACAAAAAAACAATAGTTTTATGTAAGGACATGCTTAATAGATAGATGCCCTATGTACTAAATACAGGAAGGCATGTCACATTAACAGGTATAATGTATAAGCTAAGCAGACTAGCACATGCAGTTTAACCAGATTGGAAGAATTACAATCTAGACACCATATGCAACATGCAACCACATACACGCTGCCAAGTTAGAGCAAGCACATGCGATGCTAGTGTAGGGGAAATGCTGTAAGCAACTACAGAGCTACGTTCACTATCTTCATCTAGCATTTCTGTTTCTTGAGAATCATGTCGGGTGGCTGATGCTGCATTCTTTAAATGAGGAGTAGTCCCCTTGCCTGCCTGCCTCGTCATAAGTGATTGATGAGTGAGGGAGTCCTGGATTAGGGGGTCTCCGGACAGCCGGATTATATCCTTTGGCCGGACTGTTGGACTATGAAGATACAAGATTGAAGACTTCGTCTCGTGTCCGGATGGGACTCTACTTGGCGTGGAAGACAAGCTAGGCAATACGGATATGGATATCTCCTCCTTTGTAACCGACCTTGTGTAACCCTAACCCTCTCCGGTGTCTATATAAACCGGAGGGTTTATAGTCCGTATGACACAACAACTACAACATACAATCATACCCTAGGCTAGCTTCTAGGGTTTAGCCTCTCTGATCTCGTGGTAGATCTACTCTTGTACTACTCATATCATCAATATTAATCAAGCAGGACGTAGAGTTTTACCCGAACCTGGGTAAAACATTGTGTCCCCTGCCTCCTGTTACCATCCGCCTTAGACGCACAGTTCAGGACCCCCTACTCGAGATCCGCCGGTTTTGACACCGACATTGGTGCTTTCATTGAGAGTTCCTCTGTGTCGTCGCCGTTAGGCTTGATAGCTCCTACTATCATCGATAGCGATGCAGTCCAGGGTGAGACTTTTCTCCCCGGACAGATCTTCGTGTTCGGCGGCTTTGCACTGCGGGACAATTTGCTTGGCCATCTGGAGCAGATTGAAAGTTACGCCCCTGGCCACCAGGTCAGGTTTGGAAGCTTAAACTACACGGCCGATCCGTGGAGACTTGATCTTCCATGGATTCGAGCCTCTGCCTTGTGCGTCACGCGGTCACGATGAGTACGATTTAGCTCTACCATCGGACAGTGTTTAGGAGATTGCACAGGCAGCCGCTCCGACCCTCAGTTCGGAGCCAGTTGCGCCGTCCATGGACGGGTGGATGGATCCCGCCACGGAGGCCTTACCCTCAGCGGCGATCGAGCAAAACATCAACCTTACCTTGCACGAGAGCCGTGCTGATAAACTGCGAGACCCCTCTTCGGCCACGGACTCCGAACCGCCCGCGCCCGTTCCTATCAAATCCGATTGGGCGCCGATCATGGAGTTTACCTCTGCGGATATTTTTCAGCACTCGCCCTTTGGCGACATATTGAACTCATTAAGGTCTCTCTCCTTGTCAGGAGGATCCTGGCCGAACTATGTCCGGCAGGACTGGGATGCGGACGACGAAGAAATTCGCGTCCCACCCACCACCCACTTAGTAGCCATTGTCGATGACTTAACCGACATGCTCGACTTCGACTCCGAAGACATCAACGGTATGGATGACGATGCGGGAGACGAAGAGGAATCGCTTCCCACAGGGCACTGGACAGCCACCTCATCATACGATATATACATGGTGGATACGCCCAAAGAAGGCAATGGCGATGAGATAGCGGAGGATAACCCCTCCAAGAAGCAACCCAAGCGCCGACGTCAACGGCGCCGCTCTAAGTCCCGCCAAAGCAAAAGTGGTGATACCGGCACAGGAGATAATAACACTTCGGATAGTGCCAAAGACAACAACAATCCCCTCCAGCAAGATTTAGAGCAGGAGGATGGAAGAGCCAGCCCTCCTGAGAGAGCGGCAGATGAAGAGGCGGAGGATGATAATTACATGCCCCCCTCCGAAGACGAGGCAAGCCTCGACGATGATGAATTCGCCGTGCCATAGGATCCCGTCGAACAAGAGCGCTTCAAATGCCGGCTTATAGCCACGACAAATAGCCTTAAGAAAAAGCAGCAGCAGCTTCAAGCTGATCAAGATCTGCTAGCTGACAGATGGACCGAAGTCCTCGCGGCCGAGGAATATAAACTCGAGCGCCCCTCCAAGAGCTACCCAAAATGCAGTTTGCTACCCCGACTGGAAGAAGAAGCGTATGACGCGGCTGATCGGCCACCTCGTGGCCGTGATAGAGAGGCATTCCAGCCAAAAACTCAGCCTGCACCCCGACGTCATTCAAATAAAAAGGCATGGGGAGATACGCCAGACCTGCGAGACATATTGGAAGACAAAGCAAAGCATGCAAGATCGATCTACGGATCACGAGGGCACACCACTATGCGAGACGATAAACGTCACGCCGGATACAGTAAAAGTAAATCCGGCCAGGCCGAACACAGCGGGCAAGACCCATTCGAGCTGCGTCACGATATAGCCCAATACAGAGGCGCCGCACACCCCCTATGCTTCACAGATGAAGTAATGGATCATCAAATGCCAGAAGGTTTCAAACCTGTAAGTATTGAATCATACGACGGCACAACAGATCCCGCAGTATGGATCAAGGATTTCCTCCTCCACATCCACATGGCCCGCAGTGATGACTTACACGCCATCAAATACCTCCCACTAAAGCTCAAGGGACCAGCGCGACATTGGCTTAACAGCTTGCCATCAGAGTCCATCAGCTGTTGGGAAGATCTGGAAGCCGCATTCCTCGACAACTTTCAGGGCACTTATGTGCGGCCACCAGATGCTGATGACTTGAGCTACATAATTCAGCAGCCAGAAGAATCGGCCAGGCAATTCTGGACTTGATTCCTAACAAAGAAAAATCAAATTGTCGACTATCCGGATGCAGAGGCCCTAGCGGATTTCAAACACAACATCCGCGACGAATGGCTAGCCCGGCACCTTGGTCAGGAAAAACCGAAATCTATGGCAGCCCTCACGACACTCATGACCCGCTTTTGTGCGGGAGAAGACAGCTGGCTGGCTCGCAGTAATAACATATCAAAGAACCATGGTACTTCGGATACCAAGGACGGCAATAGCAGGTCACGTCGCAACAAACATAAGCGCCGCAGTAACAACAATAATAACGAGGATACGACAGTCAATGCAGGATTCAAAGGCTCTAAACCCGGTCAGCGGAAAAAGCCATTCAAACAAAGTACGCTGGGTCCGTCCAGCTTGGACCGTATACTCGATCGCTCGTTTCAAATACACGGCACCCCAGAAAAGCTAGCCAATCACACCAACAGGGATTGTTGGGTATTCAAGCAGGCCGGCAAGTTAATTGCCGAAAACAAGGACAAGGGGCCACATAGCGATAACGAGGAGGATCCCCAACAGCCACAGACCGAAGGACAGAAGAGGTTTCCCCCACAAGTGCGGACGGTGAACATGATATACGCAACCCACATCCCCAAGAGGGAGCGGAAGCATGCGCTCAGGGACGTATATGCGTTGGAGCCAGTCGCCCCAAAGTTCAACCCATGGTCCTCCTATCCGATCACTTTCGATCGCAGGGACCATCCCACTAGTATCCGTCATGGCAGATTCGCCGCACTGGTTCCGGACCCAATCATTGACGGATTTCACCTCACTCGAGTCCTTATGGATGGCGGCAGCAGCCTGAACCTGCTTTATCAGGACACAGTGCGCAAAATGGGTATAGACCCCTCAAGTATCAAACCCACAAAAACGACCTTTAAGGGTGTCATTCCAGGCATAGAGGCCCATTGCATAGGCTCAATTACACTGGAAGTGGTCTTCGGATCGCCGGATAACTTCCAAAGCGAAGAGTTAATCTTCGATATAGTCCCGTTATACAGTGGTTATCATGCACTGCTCGGGCGAACCGCATTTGCGAGATTCAATGCGGTACCGCATTATGCATACCTCAAGCTCAAGATGCCAGGACCTCGCGGGGTTATTACTGTCAATGGAAACACAGAGCGCTCTCTCCGAACGGAGGAGCACACCGCGGCCCTCGCAGCAGAAGCGCAAAGCAACCTCTCAAGGCAATCCACCAGTTCGGCGTTTCAAGACCCGGACACCTTCAAGCGCGCTCGGAGCAATCGGCAACTAGACCGCCTGGCGCGATCTGAGCTCGCGTAGTAATGCGGCCCCCACCCCAGTCCTAGCCGAACGGTGAAACTCATGCCACTCATACATAATTACGCATTAAAAATACCATGGGCACAGGTGGGGAGGGGGGACACACTGCGGCACGCCCCAAGACACGGCTTAAACCGCATTAGGGGCTTCCCGTTTGGTTATTTTTCTCTTTTTCAGGACCTTAATCTCTGGAAACCCTGTCCGGCAGCACTATCGCCGAACACATGATGCAGCAACCAAGGAGGTAGAAAGCTACATCACACCACGGAATTCCGAGGTGGATTACAATAACGAGCGAAATATTTGATTGAATACGGTTCCTCAGCTTGCTCTTGGAAGGGACATAGTCCTACTCTTTGCTTATCGCACCATCTGTATCATTTTGCTTTAACGCACTTTTTTGAATAAACAATGCATAACATTATGACTATTATTGCATTCTTGTTATATATATATATTTGTGTGTTCATTAATGATGCCTTGCAACCGTACACTTTGGTACGGCCAATACACCAGGGGCTTACGTACCCCACAATATGGTGTGAAAAGTCCGAAAACTTTCACAAGTGCGGCACCCCGAACTTATATCATTATAGGCATCAGCTCTGAATCATGTCTTTGGTCAAATGTTGGGTTTGCTCGGCTCCTATGTTTTGGTACCTTACGTTCCGCTCTATCGGCTAAGGTAGCGCTAGGAGAACTATTGCGATTGTGCCCTGGTTCTGCTGGGCCGAGCACCTTAGTAGAGAAAGCTAAAACTGACTGTCATGATAAGGCGAGAGATTGGTCGCTGTTCGGCGAGGTTTTCGAGTCCCTAAAGACTTATGCCGCTTAGAGCGATGGGCCGGCCCTGTCAGGCTTAAAGGCGTGTATCGCGCCCCGAATTCGGCCTTCCGAATACCGGGGCTTCGCCGAAATTTAAAATTATAGAATTCTATGGCTAAGTGAGAGTGATAAAGCATTATTAGTCTGGTTGCCTTGTTCGTTGTGCTGAGCACCTCCCTCGAAGGACCTAAACATGGGAACAAGAGTGCTCAGGTTTATCCCGAACACCCCAGCACTCGTGGCATGGGGGCAGAAGCCGAGGACTAGCCATCTCTCAGATTGATAAACAACCAAACAGAAGGTAATATTTTAAATTCACACAAGCATTGCATAGCGCATATGAAACAAGTTTTCATCATACAGGACCACACGAGCAAGTTTACTCAAATATTACATCCTTTGAACATTCGTCCGCTACAAGATGGGCACCCTTCAGGACACCCTCATAATAAATTTCGGGGGTGCGATGCTCCTTGCCCTACGGCGGCCCTTCTTTGATCAGCTTCACAGTGTCTAGCTTGGCCCACTGCAGCTTCACACGGGCGAAAGCCCGGCGTGCACCTTCATGCAGACAGACCGCTTGAGGACCTCTAGCTATGGGCAGGCATCCACAAGCCGCCTCACCAGGCCGAAGTAGCTGTTCGGAAGGGCGTCGCCAGGCCACAGTCGGACTATAAGGCCCTTCATGGCATGTTCGGCCGCCTTGTGCAGCTCGACCAGCTGCTTTAGCTGGTCGCTCAGAGGCATCGGGTGTTCGGTCCCAGTATACTGAGACCAGAACAGCTTCTCCGTTGAGCTTCCCTCCTCGGCCTGGTAAAATTGTGTGGCATCCGACACGCTGCGGGGCAAATCTGCGAATGCTCCTGGAGAGCTCCGAATTTGGGTAAGTAATTGGTAATTTACTTTTACATGCTTGCTCTACATATAGAATGCCTTACCCGCCGCTATCTTCTTCATTGCGTCGATCTCCTGGAGGGCCTTTTGGGCTTCGGCCTTGGCACTTTTTGCGCTCTCGAGGGCCGCGGCAAGCTCAGACTCCCGCGTCTTCGAGTCAAGCTCCAACGCCTCGTGCTTCATCACGAGAGCCTGGAGCTCTTGCTGCACCTCGCCCACCCGAGCCTCTTGCTGTTCTCGCTCGGTGCGCTCCTTGGCCGCTTTATCTTCGGCCTTGGTTAGCGCTTGCTTCAGGGTCGCCACCTCGGTCGTGCCCCCTGGCAAATATACGATGATCCTGTCATTTTGCAACCGCGTCTTCTTTTATATATACATATCTATAGACATGGTATTACTTACCCTTGTTCTCCTCGAGCTGCCTCTTGGTAAGGCCGAGCTCTTTCTTGGACCCCTCGAGGTCCTGCTTCAGTATGGCAACCTCCGCAGTCAGTGCGGCGGACGCCAGCAGCGAAGCCTGCATACGCATATTGACATACTCATATTAGACTCCTGCGATATTGTTTGATCCTTTGTTCGGCTTTTCTTTGTGAACACTGAACAAAGCATCAGGGGCTACTGTCTATGTGGTAATATTTTCCTATATTTCAAACACTTACCTCAAAGCCTGTTAGAAGGCTGGCACAGGCTTCAGTCAATCCGCTCTTGGCGGTCTGAACCTTCTGGACCACCGCACTCATAATAGTACGGTGCTCCTCGTCGATGGAAGCACTGCGAAGCGCCTCCAGCAGATTGTCCGGCGCCTCTGGATGGACAGAGGCCGCCTGCCCGAGTCCGGAACCACTGGAGGTTCCGGCGCGGTGTTCGGCTGAGGGCCGAACTCGGGGCCCTCGGGGGCTTCGCCCCCTCGGCTCCCGGAGTCCGGAGGGTCGCCTTGAGGCGCCTCCGGGACTGTCTCCCCTCGATCCGGTGCCTCATGAGACAGCACCTCGGCGTCATCAGCAGGATGAGGGGAGGTGGCGGTCGGGACTGGATCGCTATCCATGTCCGACGAGCCCAGGGAGCCGTCCGATGATACATCGATACTGGCTCGTGGCGGCCTGCATAATCATGTTCGGCGTTAGGGAAAGCAGTGCGACAAAGGAATGCTATGAGTTACTCTGGTATCCGAATACTTACGATCTCCCCAGGGGCTTGGCCTTGGGCAACCACTCGTCTTCGCCTTCGTCGGCGGCGGTGGAACTGTTCGGAAGGAGAGTCCTTCCCTTCTTGGACCCTTCGCCCCCCCCTCGGTTGGGGCGGCCTTCCTTTTCTTGTCTCCCCCGCCTAGAGGGGGAGCATCTTCTTCTTCATCCTTGTCTTCGGGGGAGGAGTGTGCCGCACAGTCATTGGACGATGAGTCCGATATCACCTGGCGCCGGGAACTCTTTCGGGTTCCCTTGGCCTTCTTGGTCTTCTCTGGCACCTTGTAAGGAGCCGGAGTCATCATCTCCGTCAGGAGAGCGTTTGCTGGGCCTTCGGGCAAAGGAGCCGGACAGTCGATCTGTCCGGCCGTCTCCTGCCAGTCCTGTCAAAGGTACGGGAGTTTAGATCCCGCATGGAGTGTCGGGTGGTAGGTGCGACATATGCCAACGGGTGGCTTATCATTGTGGGAGCCAGTAAGACGTCGCCGGTGCCTGGAAACGGGATGAGGCAAAGATATGCACGCCGGCGAATCTTACCCAGCTTCGGGGCTCTCCGTGGAGATAACACCCCTACTGCTGCTCTGCGGGGTCTCCGCATGATCACTAGATGAACAAGTAGCTACACGATGCTCCTTGAGCTGTTCGGCGAGAGGAGGGAGAAGGGCACGGCTCGCTCTCTTCTCCTCTCGATGTGGTGTCTAAAACTAGCAGGGATCCACCCTTTGCATGGGTGTCCCGGGGGGTTTATATAGGCCTACCCCCCGGGGGTACAATGGTAATCCGGCTGGGCGTGGGGCCCAGCCGTCTGTGTCTACACTCGCCGGCTTCTGCGCCGGCTGCTGGGGCCCGCCGGCTGGTGGGTCCCGCCGGCTGCCAGCTCCTTGGTTGACAGGCAGGCCCCACTGTCCAGGGCCCGGTCGGGGGCTGGTTACTGTTGCTCAATCCTGGTGACGAGGGCTTCGCCGAGGTGGGCGTGGCTACAGTGCCGCCGTCCGGCGGTGATCGCTGTAGCCTCACCGTGTCTTGTCTCCTTAATGGGGCGTCTCCTTCGAGGGAGGTGACAAGCCGGCTATGGAGAGCCGGCTTTGTCTTGGGCCGACTGGGGGAGGCCTGGCCGCCTTCAGGTGTCTCTCTGCCCGAAGGGGCCCACCGCCCGTGGGTCGCACTGGCGGCCCGTCGTGGATGACATCAGGGTCAATGTGGCAACAGTGCCGCGCCGGATGGGCCATGGCCACCCGTATGGCGCACTGTGCCGGGCGTGCTCCGGGATTCAGGGGTGGCAGGCTTTACTATAGCCACGCCCCGTTACATCACCGTTATGTGGATGCAGACTTCGAGGGTACGATCTTGACCACTTTGTGGGAGCCGGCCTCTTGGAGTCGGCCTTCTCGCGGCCGGCTTCTCGGAGCCGGCCCTCCCGCGGCTTTCTTCATGAGGGCTGAAGTCGGGCCGCCTTCCGATAGTCGGCCCGGGAGGCAGCCGGCAGGGGGAAGGCGGCCCCGCATCTTGGATTCTTGAGGGCCGGAACGGCTCATAATTTTTTCAGAAGAGCCAGGGGAGCCGGCTAGGCTACCCGTGGTCATTTACTCCCACAGTAGTCCCCGAAGCTGGGCGAGCTTCAAGGCTAACAAAGGGACGAGAAGCTTGGTCAGCTTCCTACCTTGAGGGGACGGCTTTGCTTGTGTGCGCCGTCTTCGGAAAGCTCCGTTCCTCATAGGCGGGAACGCGGGTCGCCCTGTGAGCTGACCGCGCGCCATCCCGCGGGCCACGTGGCAAGGAAATCCTGCCAACGCACGCGCGCGACGGGACGCTGCCGCAGGCCCGGGCCCGCCACTCGTAGGCCTCGGCCCAAGCGCGAATCTTCTACGACCCACACGGACCGATCTCCTTCCCGCGGCGGTTTTATTACGCTATCAGGGCACAATAATCGCGGGACGTGGGGGGAGTGGGCGCAGTTGATCCCCATGTTCCCCCAAGCCACGCCTCCTCGGCTCCGCCGTGCGGGTCTATAAGTAGTAGGAGGAGGGGGAGCGGCAGAGGCTCGCACGCTCTCCCTCGCTCCGCCCCCTCTTGCCTTCCTTCTTTTCTCTCCGCCGCCGCAGCAACCCCTTGCCGCGCCGTTCCGTTGTCGCTTCGTCTTGCTCCCCGCCGCATCGCTCCCATGGTGCTGTCGAGCTCGTGGGATGGCTCCAACGTCCACGAGGACCATGTCGAGTTCCTCCTCCAGACGCGGTGCCTGCCGGGCGAGAACTTCATGCGGGTTCGTCGGGCGCCAGAGAAGGAGATCTCGCCGGCGTTGGAGAAGGAGATCTCGCCGGCGCCGGAGGAGGGCGAGCGGGTGATCTTCCGCTCGCACTGCCTGCGCGGCTTCGGCCTCCCGGCGAGCGGATTCCTTCGAGCTTTCCTTGAATTCTATCACCTCCAGCCGCATCACCTCACGCCCAACACGGTGATGCTGCGGTCGGCTTTCGTCACCCTGTGCGAGGGCTTTCTTGGGGTTCTCCCCACTCTCAAGCTCTGGGGGAATTCTTCCAGAGCAAGCTCGGCACCGTCGTCGCGGGCGTGCCCGCCCCCTGCGGAGCCTTCATTGCCATGAGGCGGGCGGGCGAGAACAATCCGTTCCCGTCCATCCCGCTGATCCAGTCGGTGAAGCTCTGGCAGAAGTCCTACTTTTACGTGAAGAACATCGCCCAGCAAGGCGACTACGTCAACCTGCCGACTTACGTAGCCGGCCCGCCGGCTGGGAGGCAACCTTTGTGGAGCTACCGGCCAGGTCGCTATCTCAGGCCGGGAATGCAGCCGTCTCTCGGCTTCGGGTGATGATCCAGTCGGAGGGCCTGACCGGAGCCGACTTGGTGGCCACCTTCGTGGAGCACCGAGTACTTCCGCTCCAAGGCCGGCCTCACATGATTTGCCAGATGAGCGGCTGCTTCGACCCGTGCCGGCTGAGCACCAGGGAGATGCCTCATGCAAAGGTGTCTTACATGGTGAACTACATCTCCAACTGCAAGCTCACCGAGGATTGGCGATACGGCAAGGGGCCGTATTCCCGCGCCAACCCTCCGCTTGCCGTAAGTTTTTCTTTTGTTTCTTCCTTTTGTAGCCGGCCTCATGATAGCCGACCTCTGATCAGTTGGTTTGCCCTTAGCAGAACCCTCTTCTTCCGCCGAAGGCCGGGGCCGCAGGGGTAGAGCGCCAGCTCCTCCCCGACCGCACGGTGGACGACGCCGACGATTCGGACCTGGGAGCGGCCGCCATGGAAGATGCCATCATGGGGGAAGGCGACGAGGCGGGAGGCGCGGGGCCCGGAGCCGGCTTCGAGGACTGGCCGGACGACGACGAGGTCGAAGCCGCCCCGCACCGCTAGCCGGCGCCTGATCATCAAGGCGCGGGCTCGTCTGCCGCGCCGGCTGCCCGTGGCGGCGCGCAGAACCGCCGGGCCGCGTCGACCTTCTTCGGCAGCCGGCCGAAGAAATCGAAGGCTTCCACGGCGGCAACCAAGCGGTATGAGGCAGCCGCGAAGGCGGCCCGCTTCCGCAAGGCGGTGAAACAACCGCAGGCAATCTCGGCGTAAGTCATCGAACGTCTTGTATATTATATATATATATATATTTTGTTGTCCTTTTCAATTGAAGCCCTTCTAAACCTTTCTTTGCTTGTCGGACAGGGCACCGCTTTCCCTTGAGGGAGGTCCTGGTGGCTCCGTAGTCGGGCCGACTGGAGGGTCCTCAGGCTCCCGTCGCGTGGATCCCCGTGGTGACCTTAGGGAGGCCATGGAGCGGAACGCACGGGAGGCGCGAGAGGAGCGGGACGCGGCGGAGCGAAGGACTGCGCAGGCGGCGAAGGAGCAGGCCGATGCGGCAGCCAAGGCCCGGGCGGAGGCGGCGGTCGTGGAGACGAAGGCGGAGGTCTCGCACAACCAGCCTCCGCTGCTCGTCGTTCCCCTCCTCACCGTCGCCCCCGACATCCCCGTGCCCCCGTCGGAGGAGGTCGACCAAGACCCGCCGGTGATGGAGAGGAGGGAGGACCACGTGGTCTCGGTTGAGGGGGCGCCATAGACGGTGCCGACCGGAGCGGGCCAAAGCGGCCAATCAGCCGCGGCGCCAGAGGAGCCGGCCGGGGGCGAGCCAGAGGCAGGAGCCGGCCTCGAGGTGCAGCCGACGTTGCACCGGCGCGCAGGGGGAGGCACCTCCGTGCCAGAGCCGCATCGAGCTGCAGGCGCCAGCCAGACAGCGGAGGCCCTGGAGGCGGCCAGCGCCAGCACGTCCGAGTGGACTTCCAGTAGGGGGACGGGCGAGCTGAACGCGGCGGCCCAGGAGGTCCGGAACCGGCTTCAAGCCCAAGACGCCTCGCTGCAGCAATACACCCAAGAGTTCCTCGCGACGCGGGCCGTCATCTGGGTGAGTCTTCTGACCTTGGTTGTTTTGCTCTTTTGATTTCTTCCGTGGGGGCGCGTCAGCGCACCCACTGGGTGTAGTCCCCGAGTTCCGAGTCGGCTGCTGCGCAGGCGGCTTGGAACTTACTAGGTCCTGACAACTATCTTATTCTCGCCTCCTGTCTGATATTCCAGGAGTATCATAACCTTCGCGCTGCTGCCTTCAACTCCTAGGCTCAGGAGTTGGGCCGGAGAACCGAAGACCTGACCAGCAGCCGGAGTGCGTGCTTTGTTTCGTTTATCTCCTGTGGGGGCACGTCAGTGCACCCATTGGGTGTAGTCCCCGAGATTCGGGCCGACTGCTGAGCAGTCGGGTCGGATCTTCCTTGACGACTTCTTCCTTATTGATTTTCCTTTTTCTTCATGCTTGCAGGAGCCAATGCCGACTTGAGGGGGCAACTCAGCGGGGCGCAGGCCGCCCTTCGCACCAAGGAAGCCGAATACAACACCTTGGTCCTGGAGCGTGACCGCCTGGCCAAGAAGTTGGCCGACCAGGAGGAGAGCCATAAGGCGGCCCTGAAGAAGGCGCATGACAGCGAGGATGCCCTGAAGGCCGAGTTCGAGACTGAAGCGGCGGGCTGGGCTGAGACAAAGCAAGCGCTGAATGAAGGCTTCGGTTGCATTGAGGATTTGATCGATGGTAAGCCGCCTTCCTCACTCCTTGCTTGTCCCTTGCCCCCTGATTTGTGTTCTGACTTGTGCTGCTTTTTGTTCTCTGCGCAGACTACTTTCCCGGCTACTCCGTCTTCGCTACCCAAACCATCGAGGCCCATCGCGAGGCGCGCCGGCAGGCGGGGGCTGAAATCGCGCCGGATGCGAGCCAGACGCTTGAGGAGCAACTCTTGGCGGTCCAAGCCCGGCTGCAGCCGGCTCACCGTATGCTCCGCCGCCTCCAGCGCGCCGGGGCGCAGGTGCTGGCTGCCCTCTGGCCAGGCGAGACGATTCCCCGCACCCCGAGTCGGACTGCCGACTGGCTGGAGGTTGCGGTTGGCTGCTTTGAGGCCTGGAAGGCATCGGCGGCCCGGCTTGGGGCTGGGCGGGCGCTGGAGTTCGTCCGAGCCTGGTATCCGGGGCTGAACCTAGACCAGCTGCGCACCTGGCGGCTGGAGGCCGACGAGGAGCTGGAGGAGGTGCGGCCGGCTATCGCTCAGCGTGCTTCGACGATCGCCGAGTGCACTGACATCAGTGTCTTTGCTCTTGAAATAAATGACGACGGCGTTGCCCAGCCGGAGGAGTGGTTCGGGCTGGATCCGGCGGCGGGTGAGGACTCGGCAGAGGAGATCGCCTCCAGTGATGAAGGTGAAGACGACGAAGGAGAGGAAGGCGAAGACGTTGAGCCGGCCGGTGAAGCGGTCAGCCAGCCTCAGCCTGACCGTGCCTCCAGCAACGAGGCGCGTGTAAGCACGCCTTCTGCGAGAGGCGGTGATCATGCCGAGGTTCACCAGCTGGCCACTCCTCCAGCCGGCACTGCCGTCTCCACCGACCTGCCCGACTCGCCAGTCGCTCCCCTGGCTTAATCTGCCATCCTTGCTTTTCCTGTTTGTTACCCTTTGAATAATTTTTATTAAACTTGCGCAGTTCCACCCACTGGGGGTGTATTCGAACTATGTTGAATGCTGGCCTTTTGAAGGTCTTTTGTGTAAATATGATTGTGTGCGTGTTTGTTTTCCATTCACGTATGCTTTTTATCCTTAGGTTGTTTCCTTTGCTGCCTTCCCCTTTTGGGGAGGCAAGTACTCGAGCTTTCTTAGATTGAAGTGAGGTGAATGGAAGCCGGCCGGCCGGCTACTCTGGTAGTTGGTCAGTGGTGGGAGAAAAACCGGCTTTTGTTATATTAGTTCGTTAGTCCCTAGCCATTTTTCTTGTGGGCGTCCTTTCCTGCCTTTAACTCTTGCCAGCCGGACAACCGGTTCTTCGAACTGCGACATTTGGCAAGAGAAGGCTTGGGTGCCGGCACACTACTTGTCTAACCGCGGGTAGGACTTCTAATATAACTCCAGGCGGCCAGTCCCCGGGCCGACTAGTCGAACCCGGTGCCGGACGAAAAAAGTGAATGTAATGACAAGGTCATAAGCATAATATTCTTCAGTTATAGATAAAAGATGGCAGTCCCCGAGCTCTCCTCGGGGGGCCTATTGTCTCATACTTAGTACAAAAGTTAGCGTGATACATACTGCATTTCAACTGTAAAATCTTCGGAGGAGGTTGGCGTTCCATGGTCGTTCCGACTCCTTGCCGGAATCATCTCTCTTGCGTGCCTTCGGCTTCTGTGCGTCGATTAGGTAGTAGGAGTCGTTGCCTAAAGCTCTGCTGATGACGAAGGGGCCCTCCCAAGGGGCCGAGAGCTTGTGCTGGCCGGCTGTTCGCTGGATCAGCCGGAGCACAAGATCCCCCTCCTGGAAGGATCTTGGCTTGACCTTCCGGCTGTGGTAGCGGCGTAGGCCCTGCTGATAGATGGCAGACCGGCTGAGGGCTAACAGCCGGCCCTCCTCCAGCAGGTCGACGCCGTCTTCTCGTGCTTCCTTGGCCTCCGCCTCCGTGTACATGGTTACCCGAGGCGAGTCGAACTCGATGTCGGTTGGGATGACCGCCTCGGCACCATACACGAGGAAGAAAGGAGTGAAGCCGGTTGACTTTTTTGGGGTAGTGCGCAGACTCTAGAGGACGGCCGGCAGTTCATCGAGCCAACAGCCAGCCGAATGCTCCAGTGGTACGACCAGTCGGGGCTTGATGCCGGCAAGGATGAGGCCGTTGGCTCGCTCGACCTGGCCGTTTGACTGCGGGTGGGCAACGGACGCTAAGTCCAACCGGATGCCCTGCGTCATGTAGAAATGTGCCAAGGCTCCCTTGGCAAAATTCGTGCCGTTGTCGGTGATGATGCTGTGTGGCACGCCATACCGAGTTGTTATATCTGCGATAAATGTCACGGCAGTCGGCCCATTCAGCTTCTTGATTGTCTTCACCTCAATCCATTTGGTGAATTTGTCCACAGCGACAAGAAAATGTGTCATGCCGCCGCGCGCCGTCTTGAATGGGCCCACCATGTCCAGTCCCCAAACGGCGAAGGGCCAAGTGAGGGGAATGGTCTTGAGTGCAGAAGCCGGCATGTGTTGCTAGGAGCTGAAGTGTTGGCACCCTTTGCAATGTTTAACTAACTCCTTGGCGTCATCCAAAGCAGTCGGCCAAAAGAAACCATGGCGGAAAGCTTTGGCGACGAGTGATCTTGAGGCCGCATGATGGCCGCATTCTCCTTGGTGGATGTCTCTGAGGATTGCAATGCCCTTCTCTTGCTCGACACATCGCTGGAGGACTCCAGTGACACTACGCTTGACGAGCTCTCTGTTGACGATTGTGTATGCTCCGGCTCGGCGTTGGACTTGCCTTGCCTCTGTTTCGTCAGCCGGCAGATCTCGGTTTATTAGGAAGTTGAGGATGGATTGAGCCCATGATAGAGCTGTGACTTCTTCTATTGCCAACAAAGCTACTGTGACCAGGGCGGGCGAGCTGGGTGGTGAAATGCTGGAGTCGGCCGCCGCCTGTTGTGTTGGTGCATTCTCCGGGCTGACTACCGCAGTCCCCGAGTCGGGTGTGGTGGTCCCTGGGTCAGGCATAACTACGGGAGTCCCCGAGCCGCCTACTGATGTCCCCGGGCCGACTATCGAAGTCCCCAGGTCACCTGCTTGGTTCTTCGAGCCGGACCCGGCTGCATCGGGGTTAGGCGGCACGAAGATGGAATCATACTCTGGAGACGGCTTGATAGACGGCTTGAGGAGGCGTTGTAGAGAGACGCCGGTTAGTATTGCTTGCCGAGTGGAGCCTATTCGAGCCAGGGCATCAGCTGGCTCGTTGTCGGCTCGCGGTACGTGGAGGAACTCGCATCCTTCAAAATACCCACTGATCTGCTGGACGAGGAAGCGGTAGCTTGCCATATTTGTGTCCTTGGCATCCCAGTCGCCGGATGATTGCTGGACCACCAAGTCCGAGTCGCCATAACATAGGATCCGGCGAATGCCGAGTTCTTTGGCAAGCCGGAGCCCGTGTATGAGCGCCTCGTACTCGGCCACGTTGTTGGAGGCAGGAAAGTGAATTTGCAGTGTGTATCTGAGCTTGTCGCCTTTGGGAGAGGTGAGGATGACGCCGGCTCCCAAGCCGGTGCGCATCTTGGACCCATCGAAGTGCATGCTCCAATGAGTGGAGTCGGGAGCTGGCAGTAGGTACTGGGTCTCGGCCCAGTCGACGAGGAAGTCGGCCAATGCTTGGGACTTGATGGCGGTGCGAGGCTGGTAGAAGATCGTGTAGGGGGCCAGCTCGATGGCCCATTTCGCCACCCGGCCGGATGCATCCCGGCTGCCTATGATCTCGGCCAGCGGGGCGGTGCATACAACCGTGATGGGATGCTCTTGGAAGTAGGGCTTCAGCTTCTTGGCGGCGGAGTACACGCCGTAGCACATCTTCTGGTAGTGCGGGTAGTTCTGCTTCGAGGTAGACAGTACCTCGCTCAAATAGTACACCGGCCTCTGGAAAGGCTGGGCTTGGCCCTCTTCTGGGCGTTGGACTACGATGACGGTGCTGAGCACCCGGCTGGTTGCGGCAATGTAGAGGAGCATGGGCTCTTTCTCAGTCGGCGCCGCCAGGACAGGCGGCATGGCCAGCATCTTCTTCAGCTCGTGAAAAGCTTGGTCGGCTTGGTCATTCCACTTGAAGTGGTTGGTCTTCTTCATGAGGCGGTAGAGGGGAAGAGCTTTCTCTCCGAGCCGGCTGATGAAGCGGTTCAGGGAGGCCAAGCATCCGGTAAACTTCTGGACGTCTCGAAGTTTGGTGGGAATCGCCATTCTCTCAATGGCCTTGATCTTTACTGGGTTGCATTCGATGCCGCGTTCAGAGACCAGGAAGCCTAGGAGCTGGCCGGCTGGCACTCCGAACACACATTTCTCGGGGTTGAGCTTGATTTGGAACCGGCGCAGGTTCTCAAATGTTTCCTTGAGGTCTCCCAGCAAGGTGCCACGCTTCTCCGTCTTCACCACAATGTCGTCTACGTAGACGTGGGTATTTCTGCCGAGCCGCTTGAGGAGGCACTTCTGCATGCAACGCTAAAAAGTGGCACCGGCATTTCTCAAGCCGAATGTCATAGTCAGGTAGCCGAAGGCTCCGAATGGTGTGATGAAGGCGGTCTTCAGGCGGTCTGCCGGATCTAACTTTATGTGGTGGTATCCTGAGTAAGCATCCAAGAAACTCAACAGCTCACATCCGGCCGTGGAGTCTATTACTCGGTCAATCCTCGGCAGGGCAAAGGGATCTTTGGGGCAGGCCTTGTTGAGGCTCGTGTAGTCTATGCACATGCGCCACTTGTTATTCTTCTTTAGCACGAGGACCAGGTTGGCGAGCCACTCTGGAAAGAAAACTTCCATAATGAAGCCGGCTGCCAGAAGCCGGGCTATCTCCTATCCCACAATCCTTCTTTTCTCCTCCGACAGTCGGCGGAGGGGTTGTTTGACTGGTTTTGCGTCTTCTCGGACGTGTAGCTTGTGCTCGGCGAATTCCTTCGGAACACCCGGCATGTCCTTGGGGGACCATGCAAAGATGTCCCGATTCTCACCGAGGAAATCGGCGAGCTCGCCTTCCTATTTGCTGTTTAGGTTTGCCCCGATGACGGCGAACCTCTCTGGGTGCTCGGGGTCAAGAGGTATCTTCTTCGTCTCCTTGGCCGGCTGGAAAGATCCTTGGGCATCATACTCCTTGGGATCGGGGGACAGGGCCGACTGTTTGCCGGCCATGGCCATGACTCGGTCCAACATCTTCTTTTCTTCGGCAATCACAAGGGACTCGGCCAGCCGGCTGCTGGCTGGTGCGCACTCGGAGGACTTCTTGTAATCGCCGGCTATGGTGATGACGCCCTTGGTGCTCGGCATCTTCATCTTGAGGTATGTATAGTGGGGAACTGCCATGAACCTGGCCAAGGCAGGTCGGCCAAGCAATGCATGGTAGGGGCTCTCCAGGTCCACTACTTCAAACCAGATCGCTTCCCGACGAAAATGCTCCTTGTCCCCAAAAAGTACATCAATCTTGATCTTGCCAATGGGGACGCAGGACAGGCTGGGTACGATGCCATGGAACATAGTCCGAGTAGGCATGAGTTGCTTCGTCTTGACATTCAGCTTCTCCAGGGTGTCGCGGTACAAGATGTTGATGCTGCTCCTGCCGTCTATCAGCACGCGGGAGAAACGGGCGGTGCGTCTATCCGTTGGAAGGGTGGCATTCAAAACCAACGCATAAGAGCCAGGAGATGGCATCACCTCTGGGTGGTCGGCCCGGCTCCAGCTGATAGGTTTTTCTGACCAGTGCATGTGCTCGGCGGGGTTGGCAGCGACCGTGCTGACTTCTTGGTGCTCTCAGCATTTGCTGCACCGGTCTTCCGGCTGGCTTGTAAAGATGATATAAGCGGCATGCTCGTCGGGGAACTCATCGTGCACGGCTCCGACTGCAGGCCAAGCGGTCGGCGGCTGCGGAGCCGGAGGTGGCGGACCGGCAAGCGGAGGCGGCGCGAGTCCTTCGCCTTTGGAGATTCGGGTGAGCCAGTGGCACTTCCGGGTTGTGTGGTTGGACGGCTTCGCGCCGCTGTGGAACTTGCATGGGGCGTCGAGAGTCTGCTCATAGGAGAAGGCCGGCTGCCAAGCCGGCTTGCCGCCCCTCTGCTTCTTGGGTGCGGGCCGCCCTTCGGGCTGCTCGTCTTCGACTGTGGCCACCTGCCGACTGGTAGAGGGCGGCGCGGGGCCCTTGCGCTTGTGGTCGTTCTGGTGTGGGCGTCGGCCGGAGTCCCCAGCCGACGTCTTGGGCGCCGGGTTGAGTACTTTCCCAGACGCGTGTACCTGGAGTTTGGTCTTCATTGAGGAGTCGGCGGTGGCGTACTTGTCCGCTATGACCAGAAGCTCGTCGAGGGTAGTCGGCTCGTTGCAGAGGAGCTTGTGCCTTAGGAGGGTGCCTTCTCGGCACCCGGCAGTGAAGTATTCTATGGCTTGCACCTCATGCACCCCTTCGCAAGAGTTGCGGAGCTCGGCCCAACGCGTGAGGTAGTCACGAGTGGACTCGGCGGGGCCTTGCACGCACAAGGAGAGCTGTCTGGGCTTGGGAGCCCGCTTGTAGGTGCTGGTGAAGTTGCGGACGAAGGCTTCTGTGAAGTCTAGCCAGCTATTCATGCTGTATGGCTTGAGGCTGTTGAGCCAGGTCCGCGCTGTGCCCTGCAGCATGAGGGGCACGTACTTCACGGCAACGTGCCTATTGCCGTTGGCTATGCTAACCGCCATGGAGTAGTCGATCAACCAATCTTCCGGCTTCACGGAGCCGTTGTACTTGGGCGTGTCTCTTGGGAGTGAGAACCCTTTGGGGAAAGGCTCGTCGCGGATGTTGGGGCCGAAGCAAGGCGGGCCGACATCGTCTTCTTCTTCCAGCGCCAGGGATCGCGCTAGGCGGTCGATCCGATGGCGGGCGTCATTCTCGCCGACTCCTTCGCGGCGACCTAGCTGGCTGCTAAGAGTCGGATGCGCAACAGGCGGTGGGGTGGGATATCTCTCCTCACGGGGCTGAGGCGGAGGCGGGTTGCCCCGCCACTCCACGGCCCGGGGATGGCCTTCCGCGTCTCGCTCGATGGAGATTCGGGTTCGGCTTCGGCTGGCAGCCGGCTCTTTCTCGCGCCGCGCCCGGCTTTTGCCCGTGGTCGGCGTCCGGGACATCGCGCCGTGATCTCGGCGCGAGGGAGGGCTTTCCGCGCGGGCGTCAGCTTCGTGCCGCTGCGCGGCCGCATCGATTAGCTGCTGGATGCGTCTGGTCATGTGGGGGAGTTCTTCGGCCCCCAATCTATCTAGCTCATCTATGGCCGCCTGGGCGGTGTGCAGGTTCTCGAGTGGAGTGGCGTAGACTCCTAGCGTGTCAGCGACGACAGCGCCGCGCTGTCTGACAACGCCGGCCTGGCTGGGCCCACCTGGGGGCGGCGTGCCAAAGGCGGCGCGGTCGGCTTTGTGCCGGTGGGCCTCAGTGAGGCGTCTCATGGAAGCCAGCTTCCGGCCCTCCGCAAGGAGGGTAAGGCGGCGAGCCTCCAGTGCTTCAGCATCGGAATCGGCCGGGAGGGGGATGGACAAGTCGTGGACCGCCGCATGCGGGGCGTCGTGGGCGCTCTCGTCAGAGGCGCTGTCGTGGCCGATGACCATCACCTTGGTGGTGACAGCGTCGCAGCCATCGGCCCGGGGAAGCGGGTCGTTGTAGATCGTGACGTCGGTAGGGGAAGGGTCGAGTGAGGCCGTGTCGGAGTCGACAGGCATCGGATCAGTGGAGCCGACCGACTCCAAGTCCACTGCAGGCTCGCCGGAGACGCGGAGTTGGCTGAGGAGGTTGACGAGGTGGTCGGTGCCCGCGTCAGAGGCGAGCTCGTCGGAGATGAGGGTCTTGTCAAGGAGATCGGCGAGGCCGCTCGCTGCACAGGCGTTTGTGACGCCTTGCAGCGCGTCGTGGCAAGCGCCATCGGGCGTGCCGGGCTGGCTACGCTCGCTGGGGAGGAAGAGGGTTCCCGTCCAGAACAGGTCTCCGGACGACGATGCACCTAGCCCCACAGTGGGCGCCAAATGTCGGGTGGTAGGTGCGACATATGCCAACGGGTGGCTTATCATTGTGGGAGCCAGTAAGACGTCGCCGGTGCCTGGAAAGGGGATGAGGCGAAGACATGCATGCCGGCGAATCTTACCCAGCTTCGGGGCTCTCCATGGAGATAACACCCCTACTGCTGCTCTGCGGGGTCTCCGCATGATCACTAGATGAACAAGTAGCTACACGATGCTCCTTGAGCTGTTCGGCGAGAGGAGGGAGAAGGGCACGGCTCGCTCTCTTCTCCTCTCGATGTGGTGTCTAAAACTAGCAGGGATCCACCCTTTGCATGGGTGTCCCGGGGGTTTATATAGGCCTACCCCCCTGGGGTACAATGGTAATCCGGCTGGGCGTGGGGCCCAGCCGTCTGTGTCTACACTCGCCGGCTTCTGCGCCGGCTGCTGGGGCCTGCCGGCTGGTGGGTCCCGCTAGCTGCCGGCTCCTTGGTCGACAGGCAGGCCCCACTGTCCAGGGCCCAGTCGGGGGCTGGTTACTGTTGCTCAATCCTGGTGACGAGGGCTTCGCCGAGGTGGGCGTGGCTATAGTGCCGCCGTCCGGCGGTGATCGTTGTAGCCTCACCGCGTCTTGTCTCCTTAATGGGGCGTCTCCTTCGAGGGAGGTGGCAAGCTGGCTATGGAGAGCCGGCTTTGTCTTGGGCCGATTGGGGGAGGCCTGGCCGCCTTTCAGGTGTCTCTCTGCCCGAAGGGGCCCACCGCCCGTGGGCCGCACTGGCGGCCCGTCGTGGATGACATCAGGGTCAACGTGGCAACAGTGCCGCGCCGGACGGGCCATGGCCACCCGTACGGCGCACTGTGCCGGGCGTGCTCCAGGATTCGGGGGTGGCAGGCTTTACTGTAGCCACGCCCCGTTACATCGCCATTATGTGGATGCGGACTTCGAGGGTACGATCTTGACCGCTTTGTGGGAGCCGGCCTCTTGGAGTCGGCCTTCTCGCGGCCGGCTTCTCGGAGCCGGCCCTCCCGCGGCTTTCTTCATGAGGGCTGAAGTCGGGCCGCCTTCCGATAGTCGGCCTGGGAGGCAGCCGACAGGGGGAAGGCGGCCCCGCATCTTGGATTCTTGAGGGCCGGAATGGCTCGTAATTTTTTTAGAAGAGCCAGGGGAGCCGGCTAGGCTACCCATGGTCATTTACTCCGACCTGGAGTCAATCTATAAAAAAATAAGTATCCTGTGAAAGGTAAAGCAGCTTACCGCACTGGCTTGGCGCTTCGCGCTGAATCCGCGATCCTCAGTAATGGGAGGGGGGACCTCGGCGCTTTTGAACAACACCCTCCAGGCATCTTCGTGAGTTGTGTCGAAGATCCTGTTCAGAGTTCGGTGCTGCGCCGGGTCGAACTCCCACAAGTTGAAGTCCCGTTGTTGGCATGGGAGGATCCGGCGGTGGAGCATGACCTGGACTACATTGACGAGTTTGAGCTTCTTGTTCACCATGTTTGGAATACATGTTTGGAGTCCGGTCAGCTCTCCCGAACTACCCCAGGATAGGCCCTTCTCTTTCCAGGAGGTGAGCCGCGTGGGGATGCCAGATCGGAACTCGGGGGCCCCTGCCCATGCAGGGCCACGCGGCTCGGTGATGTAGAACCACCCCGATTGCCACCCCTTTATGGTTTCCACAAAGGAGCCCTCGAGCCATGTAACGTTGGGCATCTTGCCCACCATGGCGCCTCCGCACTCCGCCTGGCGGCCGCCCACTACCTTTGGCTTAACATTAAAGGTCTTCAGCCATAAGCCGAAGTGGGGCTTGATGCGGAGGAAGGCCTCGCACACGACGATAAATGCCGAGATGTTGAGGATGAAGTTCGGGGCCAGATCGTGGAAATCCAGGCCGTAGTAGAACATGAGCCCCCGGACGAATGGGTGGAGAGGGAATCCTAGTCCGCGGAGGAAATGGGTAAGGAACACTACCCTCTGATGGGGCCCGGGGGTGGGGATGAGCTGCCCCACATCTGGGAGCCGGTACGCGATGTCGTCGGGCAGGTATCCGGCTCTCCTCAGCTTCTTGATGTCTCCCTCCGTGACGGAGGAGACCATCCACCTGCCTCCCGCTCCGGACATGGTTGGAGAAGGTTGAGGTGGGAAGTGCGGAATTGGGCGCTAGAGCTCGAGTGCGCGAAAACGGATGAGCAAAGGAGGAAGAAGGCATGGATGAAAAGGTGAATCCTTATCCCTTTATACGGGCGGACGGAACTATGCGCCCCCACTAGCCTGGTAAAACTCGCTTATCCCCCAAGCACCATAATCGATGGTGTGGTTGGGTTACCCATGCCCGTATTGATGAGAATCCCGTAATAAGGGGACATGATCTCTGCTTTGACAAGACGAGTCAAAAAACTGCCTCGCGTTATGTGCGGGGCTGGTTAAAGGGAACAGTTTGAATAATCACCAGGCCATGACATAATGTCGTGCTGCCAAAACAAGTCAGCAAATTAGATTTGTGAAAATATTATTCTCTCTACGGTGTTATGTGGAACTTATTTTGCAGGGTCGGACACTATCCTTGTATTCAAATTCTTCTGTGATGTATTCGGAGGAGGAACCCGCCTTGCAATGCCGAAGACAATACTGCGTGCCGGACTCATCGTCATTGAAAGCCTGGTTCAGGGGCTACTGAGGGAGTCCTGGATTAGGGGGTCTCCGGACAGCCGGATTATATCCTTTGGCTGGACTGTTGGACTATGAAGATACAAGATTGAAGACTTCGTCTCGTGTCCGGATGGGACTCTACTTGGCGTGGAAGGCAAGCTAGGCAATACGGATATGGATATCTCCTCCTTTGTAACTGACCTTGTGTAACCCTAACCCTCTCCAGTGTCTATATAAACCGGAGGGTTTTTAGTCCGTAGGACACAACAACTACAACATACAATCATACCATTGGCTAGCTTCTAGGGTTTAGCCTCTCTGATCTCGTGGTAGATCTACTCTTGTACTACTCATATCATCAATATTAATCAAGCAGGACGTAGGGTTTTACCTCCATCAAGAGGGCCCGAACCTGGGTAAAACATTGTGTCCCCTGCCTCCTGTTACCATCCGCCTTAGACGCACAGTTCGGGACCCCCTACCCGAGATCCGCCGGTTTTAACACCGACAATGAGGGATACACAAGAACATTAGTTTGATGTAAGAACATGGTTAATACACAGATGTACTAGTATGTACCTAAAACAGAAAGGCATGTCATATTCAAAGGTATAATGTGTAAGCTAAGCAGATGCAATTTAACCAAATTAGAAGCAATACAAGCTAGACATCCGGCTGGAGTGGTGAGCATGATCATCTAGAACCTGAGAGCCTGGTGGGAGGCGGGCTACTTCGCCACCATCGCAGCTTTTTAGTTGGCTTCCAGGTGATGCCTATCTTTGCTGGGCTTGTCACTGGCTCGGCCAGTGCCCTGACTAGCTATTTGTCTTCTGGTGCTCACGGGATGGTGGTTCTTGTAAAAAAATATCTTTCCTTATCTTACAAACTTCGGCCTTTCGAATACAAGCTAGACACCATATGGAACATGCAACCACATATAACACCACGAAGTTAAAGCAAGCACCTGGGATGGTGGTTCATTGCGAGCGAGGTCATTGATGACCCACAAGTATAGGGGATCTATCGTAGTCCTTTCGATAAGTAAGAGTGTCGAACCCAACGAGGAGCAGAAGGAAATGATATGCGGTTTTCAGCAAGGTATTCTCTGCAAGTACTGAAATAAGTGGTAACAGATAGTTTTGTGATAGGATATATTGTAACGAGCAACAAGTAACAAAAGAAAATAAAGTGCAGCAAGATGGCCCAATACTTTTATAGCAAAGGACAAGCCAGAACAAACTCTTATAATAGGAAAAGCGTTCCCGAGGACACATGGGAATATCGTCAAGCTAGTTTTCATCACGTTCATATGATTCGCGTTCGGTACTTTGATAATTTGATATGTGGGTGGACCGGTGCTTGGGTGCTGTTCTTACTTGAACAAGCATCCCAATTATGATTAACCTCTATTGCAAGCATCCGCAACTACAACAAAAGTATTGAGGTAAACCTAACCATAGCATGAAACATGTGGATCCAAATCAGCCCCTTACGAAGCAACGCATAAACTAGGGTTTAAGCTTCTGTCACTCTAGCAACCCATCATCTACTTATTACTTCCCAATGCCTTCCTCTAGGCCCAAATAATGCTGAAGTGGTATGTAGTCGACGTTCACATAAGACCACTAGAGGCTAGACAACATACATCTTATCAAAATATCAAACGAATACCAAATTCACATGACTACTAATAGAAAGACTTCTCCCTTGTCCACAGGAACAAACATAATTACTCACAAAGCATATTCATGTTCATAATCAGAGGGGTAATAATATGCATATAGGATCTGAACATATGATCTTCCACCAAATAAACCAACTAGCATCAACTACAAGGAGTAATCAACACTACTAGCAACCTACTAGCACCAATCCCGGACTTTGAGACAAGAATTGGATACAAGAGATGAACTAGGGTTTGGAGATGAGATGGTGCTGGTGAAGATGTTGATGGAGATTGCCCTCTCCCGATGAGAGGAGCGTTGGTGATGACGATGGTGATGATTTCCCCCTCCCGGAGGGAAGTATCCCCGGCAGAACAGCTCTGCTGGAGCTCTAGATTGGATCCGCCAAGGTTCCGCCTCGTGGCAGCGGAGTCTCGTCCTGAAAAGTTCCTTCTGATTTTTTCTCACCGAAAGACTTCATATAGGAGAAGATGGACGTCGGAGAGCCACCAGGGGGCCCACGAGGTATGGGGGCGCGCCCTAGGGGGAGCGCCCCCCACCCTCGTGAGCAGGGTGTGGGCCCCCTGGCCTTCATCTTTGGAGAGGATTTTTCTTTATTTATTTTAAGATGTTCCGTGAAGTTTCAGGACTTTTGGATTTGCGCAGAATAGGTCTATAATATTTGCTCCTTTTCCAGCCCAGAATTCCAACTACCGACATTCTCCCTCCTTATGTAAACCTTGTAAAATAAGAGAGAATAGCCATAAGTATTGTGACATAAAGTGAAATAACATTCCGTAATTCAATAAATATCGATATAAAAGCATGATGCAAAATGGAAGTATCAGCCATCAACTCCAGAGCTACGTTTACCGTCTCCATCTGCTGACACTGCACCCTTTATAGCGCTGCAACGTGTCTTGCCTACCCGCATACGAAGCTAGAGCGACTTCTCTCTTTTCTTTTTGGCTTCTCTCATGGCAGCAGAGTCTCAAATACCCTTGCATAAAAACACAATAGTGAGAGTAAGGGTGAAGTGTGTGCAGAACTAGTGCACTGTAAAAGTAGCAGATAGTAGGTGGTTGAAAAATAAATGACAGGAGACATATGATAGCTCTACAACATTGCATGGCAAACAAAATTAGATTCTACTCCATATGATTTTGTAATATATGAGCACAGGAAATGCAGGTACTCCTCCAGCACACCACCACATGTGGTCATATCTAAGATAACAGTCGACTAAAAATAAATAGGTCAGTCGATTTTTTAATGAACCGTCTGATCTATAAGGAACGGGCAGATGGCCTTCGTCTACCTCCCACCAGTCACTGTTGACGATCTTTCTCGAACCGCCAGCGACCACCGGCCCAGACCCCTGCCTCCGCTGCCCCGCCCTCCCATCGACCTCACACCACCGCCGTGCTTGGCAGCGCCCTAGGCCATCCCTTTAATCCCGGCCGACCTCCAGATCGGGCGCCAGTAGCTCTAGGCCGCACACGCCCCTAAGATAAACACCAAGGTGCTGCATCCCCGGTGTAATAGGCGTACTAGCGCCTGTTACACCGGGGAATGCTTCCGTTAATTGGGAATCAACTGGCCAGGAATTGAAATTTAGGGGGGCGACGGACCTCTAGCTAAGGTGAAATAGTATATGAGGGAGAAACCTTGTGCATCGTGAGTTACTAGGAACATCTAGTATCAAGAAGAAGCGGTCAACTAGTGTCTTCTGTGGGATGAATACCGTGCAAGCAGAGACGTAAGATTTGCACGAATAAGGGAAGATGAGTACCTTTTTCGGTTGCCGGTGTGGTCACCTCCACATGTCGTGCCGATCTTCTTCTTTTTACTGGGAAACCGATGTTCTGGAGGGTGCAGGCTTGGACGAACCCATGGCCAAATTGTTGACTGTGTTGCCGTGGCCGTATGTCGGCGGAGGGGAAGCAGATCCGAGGCGGCGAAGGACGGCATAGCAGGAACAGCTCCGGTGCTATGGAGGGTGGCGAAGTTGGAGCGGCAGTGGTGAGGCACAGGACAGCGTGGTTGAATTGGCTCGGGTACGGACAGCTCGGCTTCGACTTCAACTACTAGCCATGGAAGGCGTTGCGGTTGAGGTTGCGGTGGACGACAACGTCGGGGTATCGGCTCCGGCATGATGGAGGAGGGCGGCGGTTGATGGGTGGGATGGGGTGGCGGACGGAGGATGCCGGGGTTTCGCGACTGGTTGAGAGGTAGTTTTGGCGCCCACGGCGTATGAATGGGGAATCGGACGGGTGGGGGGAACCATGTTTCGGTCTGGGACGCACTTGTTTTTGGCTTTTTGAACCGAAAATGGGACGCGCTTGTTTGAAATTTGGGGAAAGTACAAACTTTGCCCCCCTCTTAAATTTCGGACCTACTGCGGGTCGGGGGTAGGATGGTAATCCCAGGTGTCCCAAATAGTGGGCGGGAGCGATTTCAGCCGCGCGCATGTGTGCTTAGGCGGCCGACGTGTATGAATGCTTTTCGGATGCGGTTGCGTGGCGTCTAGATGAAGCTACAAACCTACCCCGGTTTAGACCTTTGGACGTCGGGCCGGTAGGTTTCTCGGGTCGGAGTTATTAGAAAAGTAATTTCCTTGTACTACCAAACATTGGTCTCACGCAGTTTCGAGCGAGTAGAGGCTCTTTTGGCGCTTTGTTCGAAATTTTGAAACACAAGAATTCACGTTTAGAGTACTCTTGAACTATGAGGATTAACCTAAATAGACAATGTTATATTTGACCTTGTATGTTTGAAAACCTCATTAAATTATCCGCTTCTTTTTGAAATTTTGACACTTGAAAATCGTATAACTACGATTATTTTGGAATGGAGGAGCTAAATTTGAATCTATTTTGTACACGACTACATATGCTATTATGTACAAAATCAGAGCAAAGATTGGTGCCCCCATAATTTAGGTATGGTTTACAAATGCCATGATATCAAATTCAAATAATTGAATGGAATTCATGTTGATTTCGATTTTTTTAAACCACCTTAAGTTGAATTCAAATGTATGCTAGTTCATAGGTAGCTATTTATAATGTCCATTGTGTAACTTTCATATGTATAATGTGCTTTACACACACAACATGAACTATACTCACGTTTATATTCGATTGCTAAAGCGATGCATTTTCTGGAGTTCAAAATACTAACTATGTGGATCAATTGTGTCAAATAATAACATAGACATGCTCAAATTCGATAGAATCTAGATGTCTGATGGATCAATGACCGCTCCTTACGCGAATTGCAAATATCATGATCCCATCCTAATATTTGGATACAATTTATATCTTTAATCAATGTCTATAGCAGTCCTTTACGTGTAGTTTCACTCTCCATCGGTGATCTCTCACACATGCTCACACACTCTCTCCCGAGATGTCTAGATAGAACCCTCCTCCCTCTCGTAACCATTTACTACTGTTTTCACTAACCTTTATCACAAGCACTCTTCCTCTTGCAAACATACACATGCACAATCCTCATCGACCATTTCTATGTACATGGGCTGTTGGGGAACGCATCAATAATTCAAAATTTTCCTACGTGTCACCAAGATCAATCTAGGAGATACTAGCAACGAGAGAGAGGGAGTGCATCTTCATACCCTTGAATATCGCTAAGCGGAAGCGTTCAAGAGAATGGGGTTGATGGAGTCGTACTCGTCGTGATCCAAATCACCGATGATCCTAGCGCCGAACGGATGGCACCTCCGCGTTCAACACACGTACGGTTGGGAGAGACGTCTCCTCCTTGATCTAGCAAGGGAAGGAGAGGTTGATGGAGATCCAGCAGCACGACGTGGTGGTGGAAGTCACGGGATCCCGGCAAGGCTTCGCCAAGCACAAGCGGGGAGGAAGAGGTGTCACGGAGGGAGAGGGAGGCGCTAGGGACTTGGGTGCAGCTTCCCTCCCTCCCCCCACTATATATAGGACCCCTAGGGGGGCGCCGGCCCTAGGAGATCCAATCTCCAAGGGGGACGGCGGCCAAGGGGGGGACTTGCCCCCCAAGTCAGGTGGGGCGCCCCCCACCCCTAGGGTTTCCAACCCTAGGCGTAGGGGAGGCCCATGGGGGGCGCACCAGCCCACCAGGGGCTGGTTCCCCTCCCACTTCAGCCCATGGGGGCCTCCGGGATAGGTGGCCCCAGCCGGTGGACCCCCGGGACCCTTCCGGTGGTCCCGGTACAATACCGATTACCCCCGAAACTTTCCCGATGGCCGAAACTGGACTTCCTATATATAAATCTTCACCTCCAGACCATTCCAGAACTCCTCCTGACGTCCGGGATCTCATCCGAGACTCCGAACAACTTTGGGATTACCGCATACTAATATCTCCACAACCCTAGCATCACCGAACCTTAAGTGTGTAGACCCTACGGGTTCGGGAACCAATAGCGGGATCTGGATACCCATGTTGGCTCCCACATGTTCCACGATGATCTCATCGGATGAACCACGATGTCGAGGACTCAATCAATCTCGTATTCAATTCCCTTTGTCTATCGATACGATACTTGCCCGAGATTCGATCGTCGGTATCCCGATACCTCATTCAATCTCGTTACTGGCAAGTCTCTTTACTCGTTCCGTAACACATCATCCCGTGATCAACTCCTTGGTCACATTGTGCACATTATGATGATGTCCTACCGAGTGGGCCCAAAGATACCTCTCCATTGCACAGAGTGACAAATCCCAGTCTCAATTTGTGCCAACCCAATAGACACTTTTGGGGATACCCGAAGTGCACCTTTATAGCCACCCAGTTACGTTGTGACATTTGGTACACCCAAAGCATTCCTACGGTATCCGGTAGTTGCACAATCTCATGGTCTAAGGAAATGATACTTGACATTAGAAAAGCTTTAGCAAACGAACTACACGATCTTGTGCTAGGCTTGGGATTGGGTCTTGTCCATCACTTCATTCTCCTAGTAATGTGATCCCGTCATCAACGACATCCAATGTCCATTGTCAGGAAACCGTAACCATCTATTGATCAACGAGCTAGTCAACTAGAGGCTTACTAGGGACATGGTGTTGTCTATGTATCCACACATGTATCTGAGTTTCCTATCAATACAATTCTAGCATGGATAATAAACGATTATCATGAACAAGGAAATATAATAATAACTAATTTATTATTACCTCTAGGGCATATTTCCAACAGTCTCCCACTTGCACTAGAGTCAATAATCTAGTTCACATCGCTATGTGATTAACACTCAAGGTCACATCCCCATGTGACTAACACCCAAAGAGTTTACTAGAGTCAATAATCTAGTTCACATTACCATGTGATTAACACTCAATGAGTTCTGGGTTTGATCATGTTATGCTTGTGAGAGATGTTATAGTCAACGGGTCTGAACCTTTCAGATCCGTGTGTGCTTTACAAATCTCTATGTCATCTTGTAGATGCAGGTACCACGCTCTATTTGGAGCTATTACAAATAACTGTTCTACTATACGAATCCGGTTTACTACTCAGAATCATCCAGATTAGTGCCAAAGATTGCATCGGCGTAACCCTTTATGACAAACTCTTTTACCACCTCCATAATTGAGAAAATTTCTTAGTCCACTAGTTACTAAGGATAAACTTGACCGTTGTCCTGTGATCTATTCCTATATCACATTTCTACCCCTTGACTGACTCATGGCTTGGCACACTTTAGGTGCGGTACACAACATAGCATACTGTAGAGCCTATGTCTAAGCATAGGGGATGACCTTCGTCCTTTCTCTCTATTCTGCTGTGGTCAGGTCTTGAGTCTTACTCAATACCCATACCTTATAACACAGCCAAGAACTCCTTCTTTGCCTATCTATTTTGAACTCCTTCAAAATCTTGTCATGGTATGTATTCATTTGAAAGTACCATTAAGCGTTTTTGATCTATCCTTATAGATCTTGATGCTCAATGTTCAAGTAGCTTAATCCAGGTTTTCCATTGAAAATACTTTTCAAATAACCCTGCATGCTTTCCAGAAATTCTACATCATTTCTGATCAACAATATGTTAACAACATATACGCATCAAAAATTCTATAGTGCTCCCACTCACTTCTTTGGAAATACAAGTTTATCATAAACTTTGTATAAACCCAAAATCATTGATCATCTCATCAAAGCGTACATTCCAACTCCGAGATGCTTACCCCAGTCCTTAGAAAGATTGCTGGAGCTGTGCATACTTGTCAGCATCTTTCAGGATTGACAAAACTTTCTGGTTGTATCACATGCAACCTTTCCTCAAGAAAAATGTTGAGGAAACAATGGTATTTGACATCCTATCTGCAAGATTTCATAAATAATGCAGTAACTGCTAACATAATTCCAACAAACTCTTAGCATCGCTACGAGTGAGAAAGTCTCATCGTAGTCAACTCCTTGAACTTGCCGGGAAACATTTTAACGACAAGTCGAGCTTTCTTAATGGTGACACTTACCATCATTGTTTGTCTTCCTTTCAAAATCCATCTGCACCTAACAACCTTACAACCGTCAAGTAGTTCTTTCAAAGTCTATACTTTCTTTTATACATGGATCATCTCTCGGATTTTATGGCCTCGAGCCATTCTTCGGAATCCGGGCCCACCATCGCTTCTCCATAGCTCGTAGGTTCATTGTTGCTAGCAACATGATTTCCAAGATAGGATTACGTACCACTCTGAAGTAGTACGCATCCTTGTCGACCTATGAGGTTTGGTAGTGACTTGATCCAAAGTTTCATGATCACTATCATAAGCTTCCACTTCAATTGGTGTAGGTGCCACAAGAAAAACTTCCTGTGCCCTGCTACACTCTAGTTGAAGTGACGGTTCAATAACCTCATCAAGTCTCCACCATCCTCCCACTCAATTCTTTCGAGAGAAACTTTTCCTCGAGCGAGGACCCGTTTCTAGAAACAATCACTTTTGCTTCCGGATCTGAAATAGGAGGCATACCCAACTGTTTTGGGTATTCTATGAAGATGTATTTATCCACTTTGGATTCAAGATTATCAGCCTGAAACCTTTTCACATAAGCATCACAGCCCCAAACTTTCAAGAAACGACAGCTTAGGTTTCTCTAAACCATAGTTCGCATGGTGTCGTCTCAGCGGAATTGTGTGGTGCCCTATTTAAAGTGAGTGCGGTTGTCCCTAATGCCTAACCCATAAACGATAGTGGAAATTCGATAAGAGACATCATGGTATGCACCATATCCAATAGGGTGCAGTTGTGATGTTCGGACACACCATCACACTACGGTGGTCCAGGCGGTATTGTTTGTGAAACAATTTTCACAATGTCTTAATTGTGTGCTAAACTCGTAACTCAGATATTCATCTCTATGATCATATCATAGACATTTTAGCATCTTGTCACGACGATCTTCAACTTCACTCTGAAATTACTTAAACCTTTCAATAATTCAGACTTGTGTTTCATCAAGTAAATATACTCAGTATCTACTCCAATCATCTGTGAAGTAAGAACATAACGATATCCACTGCGTGCCTCCACACTCATTGGACTGCACACATCAAAATGTATTACTTCCAACAAGTTGCTTTCTTGTTCCATCTTACTGAAAACGAGGCCTTTCAGTCATCTTGCCCATGTGGTATGATTTGCATGTCTCAAGTGATTCAAAATCAAGTGAGTCCAAATGATCCATCTATATGGAGTTTCTTCATGCATATCTACCAATAGACATGGTTCGCATGTCTCAATCTTTTCAAAAACCAGTGAGTCCAAAGATCCATCAACATGGAGCTTCTTCATGCATTTTATACCAACATGACTCAAATGGCAGTGCCACAAGTATGTGGTACTATCATTACTATCTTATATCTTTTGGCATGAACATGTGTATCACTACAATCGAGATTCAATAAATCATTCATTTTAGGTGCAAGACCATTGAAGGTATTATTCAAATAAATAGAGTAACCATTATTCCCTTTAAATGAATAACTGTATTGCGATAAACATAATCCAATCATGTCTATGCTCAACGCAAACTCCAAATAACAATTATTTAGGTTTAACACCAATCTCGATGGTAGAGGGAGCATGTGATGCTTGATCCCATCAACCTTGGAAACACTTCCAACACATATCGTCATCTCACCTTCAGCTAGTCTCTGTTTATTCCGTAGCCTTTTATTTCGAGTTACTAACACTTAGCAACTGAACCGGTATTTTAATACCCTAGTGCTACTAGGAGTACTAGTAAAGTACACATTAATATAATGTATTTCCAAAATACTTCTGTCGACCTTGCCAGCCTTCTCATCTACCAAGTATCTAGGGTAGTTCTGCTTCAGTGACCGTTCCCTCATTACAGAAGCACTTAGTCTCGGGTTTGGTTCAACCTTGAGTTTCTTCACTAGAGCAGCAACTGATTTGCTGTCTCATGAAGTATCCATTCTTTCCCTTGCCCTTCTTGAAACTAGTGGTTTAACCATCAACAATTGATGGTCCTACTTGATTTCTACTTTCACGGTGTCAAACATCGCGAGTTGCTCAAGGATCATCATGTCTATCCCTGATATGTTATAGTTCATCATGAAGCTCCAATAGCTTGGTGGCAGTGACTATGGAGAATCATCACTATTTCATCTGGAAGATTAACTCGCACTTGATTCAAGCGATTGTAGTACTCAGACAATCTAAGCACATGCTCAACTATTGAGCTTTTCTCCCTTAGTTTGCGGGCTTAAGAAACTTGTCAGAGGTCTCATACCTCTTGACATGGGCACTAGTCTGAAATCCCAATTTCAGTCTTTGGAACATCTCATATGTTCTCTGACGTTTCAAAAACGTCTTTGGTGCGGCAATTCTAAACTGTTAGTATTACGCACTGAACTTGAAGGAAATATGCCCTAGAGGCAATAATAAAGTTATTATTTATTTACTTATATCATGATAAATGTTTATTATTCATGCTAGAATTGTATTAACCGGAAACATAATACATGTGTGAATACATAAACAAACAGAGTGTCACTAGTATGCCTCTACTTGACTAGCTCATTAATCAAAGATGGTTATGTTTCCTAACCATGAACAAAAGAGTTGTTATTTGATTAATGGGATCACATCATTAGGTGAATGATCTGATTGACATGACCCATTCCATTAGCTTAGCACCCGATCGTTTAGTATGTTGCTATTGCTTTCTTCATGACTTATACATGTTCCTATGACTATGAGATTATGCAACTCCCGTTTGCCGGAGGAACACTTTGTGTGCTACCAAACGTCACAATGTAAATGGGTGATTATAAAGGGGTTCTACAGGTGTCTCCAAAGGTAGATGTTGGGTTGGCGTATTTCAAGATTAGGATTTGTCACTCCGATTGTCGGAGAGGTATCTCTGGGCCTTCTCGGTAATGCACATCACATAAGCCTTGCAAGCATTACAACTAATGAGTTAGTTGTGAGATGATGTATTACGGAACGAGTAAAGAGACTTGCCGGTAACGAGATTGAACTAGGTATTGGATATCGACGATCGAATCTCGGGCAAGTAACATACCGATGATAAAGGGAACAACGTATGTTGTTATGCGGTCTGGCCGTTAAAGATCTTTGTAGAATATGTAGGAGCCAATATGGGCATCCAGGTCCCGCTATTGGTTATTGACCGGAGATTTGTCTCAGTCATGTCTGCATTGTTCTCGAACCGTAGGGTCCGCACGCTTAACGTTAAGATGACAGTTATTATGAGTTTATGCATTTTGATGTACCGAAGTTAGTTCGGAGTCCCGGATGTGATCACGGACATGACGAGGAGTCTCGAAATGGTCCAGACATAAAGATTGATATATTGGACGACTATATTCGGACACCGGAAGAGTTCCGGGGAAGTTTCGGATAAAACCGGAGCACCGGGGGGTTACCGGAACCCCCCGGGGGGTTAATGGGCCTCATGGGCCTAATGTGGAGAAGAGGAAGGGGCTGCCAGGGCAGGCCGCGCGCCCCCTCTCCCCCTAGTCCGAATTGGAGAAGGAGGGAGGGGCGGCGCCCCCCTTTCCTTCTCTCCCTCCACCTCTCCTAGTTGGATAAGGAACGGGAGGGGAGTCCTACTCCCGGTAGGAGTAGGACTCCTCCTGCGTGCCTCCTCTAGGCCGGCCGCCCCCCTGGTTCCTTTATATACGAAGGCAGGGGGGCACCCTAGAACACACAAGTTGATCCACGTGATCGTTCCTTAGCCGTGTGCGGTGCCCCCTGCCACCATATTCCACCTCGATCATATCATTGGAGTGCTTAGGCGAAGCCCTGCGTCGGTAGAACATCATCATCGTCACCACGCCGTCGTGATGACGGAACTCATCCCCGAAGCTTTGCTGGATCGGAGCCCGGGGAGCGTCATCGCGCTGTACGTGTGCTAAGAACTCGGAGGTGCCGG
The DNA here is from genome assembly GCF_002162155.2 of Triticum dicoccoides. Lineage (NCBI taxonomy): Eukaryota > Viridiplantae > Streptophyta > Magnoliopsida > Poales > Poaceae > Triticum > Triticum dicoccoides. The sequence goes on from NC_041382.1 coordinate 777,196,122, forward strand.
AGTAACGGTGCTTGGATCGGTCGGATCGGGAAGACGTACGACTACTTCCTCTATGTTGCGTCAACGCTTCCGTTGCGGTCTACGAGGATACATAGACAACACTCTCCCCTCTCTTTGCTATGCATCACCATGATCTTGCGTGTGCGTAGGAATTTTTTTGAAATTACTACGAAACCCAACAGTGGCAACCGAGCCTAGGTTTTATATGTTGATGTTATATGCACGAGTAGAACACAAGTGAGTTGTGGGCGATATAAGTCATACTGCTTACCAGCATGTCATACTTTGGTTCGGCGGTATTGTTGGACGAAGCGGCCCGGACCAACATTACGCGTACACTTACGCGAGACCGGTTCTCCCGACGTGCTTTGCACAGAGGTGGCTTGCGGGTGACAGTTTCTCCAACTTTAGTTGAACCGAGTGTGGCTACGCCCGGTCCTTGCGAAGGTTAAAACAGCACCAACTTGACAAACTATCGTTGTGGTTTTGATGCGTAGGTGAGATTGGTTCTTGCTTAAGCCCGTAGCAGCCACGTAAAACTTGCAACAACAAAGTAGAGGACGTCTAACTTGTTTTTGTAGGGCATGTTGTGATGTGATATGGTCAAGACATGATGCTAAATTTGATTGTATGAGATGATCATGTTTTGTAACCGAGTTATCGGCAACTGGCAGGAGCCATATGGTTGTCGCTTTATGGTATGCAATGCAATCGCGCTGTAATGCTTTACTTTATCACTAAGCGGTAGCGATAGTCGTGGAAGCATAAGATTGGCGAGACGACAAGGATGCTATGATGGAGATCAAGGTGTCGCGCTGGTGACGATGGTGATCATGACGGTGCTTCGGAGATGGAGATCACAAGCACAAGATGGTGATGGCCATATCATATCACTTATATTGATTGCATGTGATGTTTATCTTTTATGCATCTTATCTTGCTTTGATTGACGGTAGCATTATAAGATGATCTCTCACTAAAATTATCAAGAAGTGTTCTCCCTGAGTATGCACCGTTGCGAAAGTTCTTCGTGCTGAGACACCACATGATGATCGGGTGTGATAGGCTCTACGTTCAAATACAACGGGTGCAAAACAGTTGCACACGCGGAATACTCAGGTTATACTTGACGAGCCAAGCATATACAGATGTGGCCTCGGAACACGGAGACCGAAAGGTCGAGCGTGAATCATATAGTAGATATGATCAACATAATGATGTTCACCAATGAAACTAATCCATCTCACGTGATGATCAGACATGGTTTAGTTGATTTGGATCACGTAATCACTTAGAGGATTAGAGGGATGTCTATCTAAGTGGGAGTTCTTTTAGTAAATTAATTGAACCTAAATTTATCATGAAACTTAGTACCTGATAGTATCTTGCTTGTTTATGTTTGATTGTAGATAGATGGCTCGTGTTGTTGTTCCGTTGAATTTTAATGCGTTCCTTGAGAAAGCAAAGTTGAAAGATGATGGTAGCAATTACACGGACTGGGTCCGTAACTTGAGGATTATCCTCATTGCTTCACAGAAGAATTACGTCCTGGAAGCACCGCTGGGTGCCAGGCCTGCTGCTGGAGCAACACCAGATGTTATGAACGTCTGGCAGAGCAAAGCTGATGACTACTCGATAGTCCAGTGTGCCATGCTTTACGGCTTAGAATCGGGACTTCAACGACGTTTTGAACGTCATGGAGCATATGAGATGTTCTAGGAGTTGAAGTTAATATTTCAAGCAAATGCCCGGATTGAGAGATATGAAGTCTCCAATAAGTTCTATAGCTGCAAGATGGAGGAGAACAGTTCTGTCAGTGAGCATATACTCAAAATGTCTAGGTATAGTAATCACTTGATTCAATTGGGATTTAATCTTCCAGACGATTGCGTCATTGACAGAATTCTCCAATCACTGCCACCAAGCTACAAGAGCTTCGTGATGAACTATAATATGCAAGGGATGAATAAGACTATTCCTGAGCTCTTCGCAATGCTGAAAGCTGCGGAGGTAGAAATCAAGAAGGAGCATCAAGTGTTGATGGTCAACAAGACCACTAGTTTCAAGAAAAGGGGCAAAGGAAAGAAGAAGGGGAACTTCAAGAAGAACGGCAAGCAAGTTGCTGCTCAAGAGAAGAAACCCAAGTCTGGACCTAAGCCTGAAACTGAGTGCTTCTACTGCAAGCAGACTGGTCACTGGAAGCGGAACTGCCCCAAGTATTTGGCGGATAAGAAGGATGGCAAGGTGAACAAAGGTATATGTGATATACTCCCTCCGTTCCAAATTACTTGTCTTGGATTTGTCTAGATACGGATGTATCTAGACTCATTTTAGTGCTAGATACCTTCGTATCTAGACAAATCTAAGACAAGTAATTCGGAACGGAGGGAGTACATGTTATTGATGTGTACCTTACTAATGCTCGCAGTAGCACCTGGGTATTTGATACTAGTTCTGTTGCTAATATTTGCAACTAGAAACAGGGACTACTGATTAAGAGAAGATTGCCTAAGGACGAGGTGACGATGCGCCTGGGAAACGGTTCCAAAGTCGATGTGATCGCGGTCGGCACGCTACCTCTACATCTACCTTTGGGATTAGTTTTAAACCTAAATAATTGTTATTTGGTGCCAGCGTTGAGCATGAACATTATATCTGGATCTTGTTTAATGCGAGACGGTTATTCATTTAAATCAGAGAATAATGGTTGTTCTATTTATATGAGTAATATATTTTATGGTCATGCACCCTTGAAGAGTGGTCTATTCTTATTGAATCTCGATAGTAGTGATACACATATTCATAACGTTGAAGCCAAAAGATGCAGAGTTGATAATGATGGTGCAACTTATTTGTGGCACTGCCGTTTAGGTCATATCGGTGTAAAGCGCATGAAGAAACTCCATACTGATGGACTTTTGGAACCACTTGATTATGAATCACTTGGTACTTGCGAACCGTGCCTCATGGGCAAGATGACTAAAACACCGTTCTCCGGTACTATGGAGAGAGCAACAGATTTATTGGAAATCATACATAAAGATGTATGTGGTCCGATGAATATTGAGGCTCGTGGCGGATATCGTTATTTTCTCACCTTCACAGATGACTTAAGCAGATATGGGTATATCTACTTAATGAAACATAAGTCTGAAACATTTGAAAAGTTCAAAGAATTTCAGAGTGAAGTTGAAAATCATCGTAACAAGAAAATAAAGTTTCTACGATCTGATCGTGGAGGAGAATATTAGAGTTACGAGTTTGGTGTACATTTGAAAAATTGTGGAATAGTTTCGCAACTCACGCCACCCGGAACACCACAGCGTAATGGTGTGTCCGAACGTCGTAATCGTACTTTACTAGATATGGTGCAATTTATGATGTCTCTTACTGATTTACCGCTATCGTTTTGGGGATACGCTCTAGAGACGGCCGCATTCACGTTAAATAGGGCACCATCAAAATCCGTTGAGACAACGCCTTATGAACTGTGGTTTGGCAAGAAACCAAAGTTGTCGTTTCTGAAAGTTTGGGGCTGCGATGCTTATGTGAAAAAGGTTCAACCTGATAAACTTGAACCCAAATCGGAGAAATGTGTCTTCATATGATATCCAAAGGAAACTATTGGATACACCTTCTATCACAGATCCGAAGGCAAGACTTTTATTGCTAAGTTCAGAAACTTTCTGGAGAAGGAGTTTCTCTCGAAAGAAGTGAGTGGGAGGAAAGTAGAACTTGACGAGGTAACTGTACCTGCTCCCTTATTGGAAAGTAGTACATCACAGAAAACTGTTTCAGTGACACCTACACCAGTTAGTGAGGAAGCTAATGATGATGATCATGAAACTTCAGAACAAGATACTACTGAACCTCGTAGATCAACCAGAGTGAGATCCGCACTAGAGTGGTACGGTAATCCTGTTCTGAAAGTCATGCTACTAGATCATGATGAACCTACGAACTATGAAGAAGCGATGGTGAGCCCAGATTCCGCAAAATGGCTTGAAGCCATGAAATCTGAGATGGGATCCATGTATGAGAACAAAGTATGGACTTTGGTTGACTTGCCCGATGATCGGCAAGCAATTGAGAATAAATGGATCTTGAAGAAGAAGACTGACACTGACGGTAATATTACTGTCTACAAAGCTCGACTTGTCGCAAAAGGTTTTCGACAAGTTCAAGGGATTGACTACGATGAGACCTTCTCACCCGTAGTGATGCTTAAGTCTGTCCGAATCATGTTAGCAATTGCCGCATTTTATAATTATGAAATTTGGCAGATGGATGTCAAAACTGCATTCCTGAATAGATTTCTGGCTGAAGAGTTGTATATGATGCAACCAGAAGGTTTTGTCGATCCAAAGGGAGCTAAGAAAGTGTGCAAGCTCCAGCGATCTATTTATGGACTGGTGCAAGCCTCTCGGAGTTGGAATAAACGCTTTGATAGTGTGATCAAAGCATTTGGGTTTATACAGACTTTCGGAGAAGCCTGTATTTACAAGAAAGTGAGAGGGAGCTCTGTAACATTTCTGATATTATATGTGGATGACATATTACTAATTGGAAATGATATAGAATTTCTGGATAGCATAAAGGGATACTTGAATAAGAGTTTTTCAATGAAAGACCTCGGAGAAGTTGCTTACATATTAGGCATAAAGATCTATAGAGATAGATCAAGACGCTTAATTGGACTTTCACAAAGCACATACCTTGACAAGATTTTGAAAAAGTTCAAAATGGATCAAGCAAAGAAAGGATTCTTGCTTGTGTTACAAGGTGTGAAGTTGAGTCAGACTCAATGCCCGACCACTGCAGAAGATAGAGAGAAAATGAAAGATGTTCCCTATGCTTCAGCCATAGGCTCTATCATGTATGCAATGCTGTGTACCAGACCTGATGTGTGCCTTGCTATAAGTTTAGCAGGGAGGTACCAAAGTAATCCAGGAGTGGATCACTGGACAACGGTCAAGAACATCCTGAAATACCTAAAAAGGACTAAGGATATGTTTCTCGTATATGGAGGTGACAAAGAGCTCATTGTAAACGGTTACGTTGATGCAAGCTTTGACACTGATCCGGACGATTCTAAATCGCAAAACGGATATGTGTTTACATTAAACGGTGGAGCTGTCAGTTGGTGCAGTTCTAAACAAAGCGTCGTAGCGGGATCTACATGTGAAGCGGAGAACATAGCTGCTTCGGAAGCAGCAAATGAAGGAGTCTGGATGAAGGAGTTCATATCTGATCTAGGTGTCATACCTGGTGCATCGGGTCCAATGAAAATCTTTTGTGACAATACTGGTGCAACTGCCTTGGCAAAGGAATCCAGATTTCACAAGAGAACCAAGCACATCAAGAGACGCTTCAATTCCATCCGGGATCTAGTCTAGGTGGGAGACATAGAGATTTGCAAGATACATACGGATCTGAATGTTGCAGACCCGTTGACTAAGCCTCTTCCATGAGCAAAACATGATCAACACCAAAGCTCCATGGGTGTTAGAATCATTACTGTGTAATCTAGATTATTGACTCTAGTGCAAGTGGGAGACTGAAGGAAATATGCCCTAGAGGCAATAATAAAGTTATTATTTATTTCCTTATATCATGATAAATGTTTATTATTCATGCTAGAATTGTATTAACCGGAAACATAATACATGCGTGAATACATAGACAAACAGAGTGTCACTAGTATGCCTCTACTTGACTAGCTCATTAATCAAAGATGGTTATGTTTCCTAACCATGAACAAAAGAGTTGTTATTTGATTAATGGGATCACATCATTAGGTGAATTATCTGATTGACATGACCCATTCCATTAGCTTAGCACCCGATCGTTTAGTATGTTGCTATTGCTTTCTTCATGACTTATACATGTTCCTATGACTATGAGATTATGCAACTCCCGTTTGCCGGAGGAACACTTTGTGTGCTACCAAACGTCACAATGTAAATGGGTGATTATAAAGGGGTTCTACAGGTGTCTCCAAAGGTAGATGTTTGGTTGGCGTATTTCGAGATTAGGATTTGTCACTCCGATTGTCGGAGAGGTATCTCTGGGCCCTCTCGGTAATGCACATCACTGAAGCCTTGCAAGCATTGCAACTAATGAGTTAGTTGCGGGATGATGCATTACAGAACGCGTAAAGAGACTTGCCAGTAACGAGGTTGAACTAGGTATGGGATACCGACGATCGAATCTCGGGCAAGTAACATACCGATGACAAAGGGAACAACGTATGTTGTTATGCGGTCTGACCGATAAAGATCTTTGTAGAATATGTAGGAGCCAATATGGGCATCCAGGTCCCGCTATTGGTTATTGACCAGAGATTTGTCTCAGTCATGTCTGCATTGTTCTCGAACGGTAGGGTCCACACGGTTAATGTTACGATGACAGTTATTATGAGTTTATGCATTTTGATGTACCGAAGTTAGTTCGGAGTCCCGGATGTGATCACGGACATGACGAGGAGTCTCGAAATGGTCGAGACATAAAGATTGATATATTGGACGACTATATTCGGACACCAGAAGAGTTCCGGGGAAGTTTCGGATAAAACCGGAGCACCGGGGGGTTACCGGAACCCCCCGGGGGGTTAATGGGCCTCATGGGCCTAATGTGGAGAAGAGGAAGGGGCTGCCAGGGCAGGCCGCGCGCCCCCTCTCCCCCTAGTCCGAATTGGACAAGGAGGGAGGGGCGGCGCCCCCCCTTTCCTTCTCTCCCTCCACCTCTCCTAGTTGGACAAGGAACGGGAGGGGAGTCCTACTCCCGGTAGAGTAGGACTCCTCCTGCGCGCCTCCTCTAGGCCGGCCGCACTCCCCCCCTTGGATCCTTTATATACGGAGGCAGGGGGCACCCTAGAACACACAAGTTGATCCACGTGATCGTTCCTTAGCCGTGTGCGGTGCCCCCTGCCACCATATTCCACCTCGATCATATCGTTGCAGTGCTTAGGCGAAGCCCTGCGTCGGTAGAACATCATCATCGTCACCATGCCGTCGTGCTGACGGAACTCATCCCCGAAGCTTTGCTGGATCGGAGCCCGGGGAGCGTTATCGAGCTGTACGTGTGCTAAGAACTCGGAGGTGCCGGAGTAACGGTGCTTGGATCGGTCGGATCAGGAAGACGTACGACTACTTCCTCTATGTTGCGTCAACGCTTCCGTTGCGGTCTACGAGGGTACGTAGACAACACTCTCCCCTCTCGTTGCTATGCATCACCATGATCTTGCGTGTGCGTAGGAAATTTTTTGAAATTACTACGAAACCCAACAGAACTATCATGTAGTCATCAAAACGTGTATGTCAGATGTTCGCAACATCCACAATCGACGCTCAGGTTCAGCTCACTGAGCGGTGCATTAAGGACATAATCCTTCTGCGCAGCAATGAGGACAATCCTCAGTTTACGGACCCAGTCCGCATAATTGCTACTGTCAACTCTCAACTAATTTTTTTTCTCTAGGAACATATCTAAAACAGTAGAACCAAAGCGTGAGCTATGACATAATTTGCAAAGACTTTTTGACTATGTTCATGATAATTAAGTTCATCTAATCAAATTATTCAATGAACTCCCACTTAGATAGACATCCCTCTAGTCATCTAAGTGATACATGATCCGAGTCAACTAGGCCGTTTCCGATCATCACGTGAGACGGACTAGTCATCATCGGTGAACATCTTCATGTTGATCGTATCTTCTATATGACTCATGTTCGACCTTTCAGTCTTCCGTGTTCCGAGGCCATGTCTGTACATGCTAGGCTCGTCAAGTTAACCTAAGTGTATTGCGTGTGTAAATCTGGCTTACACCCATTGTATGCGAACGTTAGAACCTATCACATCCGATCATCACGTGGTGCTTCGGAACAACGGACCTTAGCAACGGTGCACAGTTAGGGGGAACACTTTCTTGAAATTTTAGTGAGGGGTCATCTTATTTATGCTACCATCGTTCTAAGCAAATAAGATGTAAAAACATGACAAACATCACATGCAAATCATAAAGTGACATGATATGGCCAATATCATCTTGCGCCTTTGATCTCCATCTTCGAGGCACGGCATGAACACCATCGTCACCAGCATGACACCATGATCTCCATCATCATGATCTCCATCATCGTGTCTTCATGAAGTTGCCTCGCCAACTATTACTTCTACTACTACGGCTAACGGTTAGCAATAAAGTAAAGTAATTACACGGCGTTTTCATTGACACGCAGGTCATAAATAAATTAAGACAACGCCTATGGCTCCTGCCAGTTGTCATACTCATCGACATGCAAGTCGTGATTCCTATTACAAGAACATGATCAATCTCATACATCACATATATCATTCATCACATCCTTTTGGCCATATCACATCACATAGCATACCCTGCAAAAACAAGTTAGACGTCGTCTAATTGTTGTTGCATGTTTTACGTGGCTGCTATGGGTTTCTAGCAAGAATGTTTCTTACCTATGCAAACCACAACGGTGATATGCCAATTTGCTATTTACCTTTCATAAGGAAACTTTTCATCGAATCCGATCCGACTAAAGTGGGAGAGACAGACACCCGCCAGCCACCTTATGCATCAAGTGCATGTCAGTCGGTGGAACCAGTCTCACGTAAGCATAGGTGTAAGGTCGGTCCGGGCCGCTTCATCCCACAATGCCGCCGGATCAAGATAAGACTAGTAATGATAAGCAAAATTATCAAATCATCGCCCACAACTGCTTTGTGTTCTACTCGTGCATAGAATCTACGCATAAACCTGGCTCTGATACCACTGTTGGGGAACGCAGCAATAGTTCAAAATTTTCCTACGTGTCACCAAGATCAATCTAGGAGATACTAGCAACGAGAGAGAGGGAGTGCATCTTCATACCCTTGAAGATCGCTAAGCAGAAGCGTTCAAGAGAACGGGGTTGATGGAGTCGTACTTGTCGTGATCCAAATCACCGATGATCCTAGTGCCGAACGGACGGCACCTCCGCGTTCAACACACGTATGGTTGGGAGAGACGTCTCCTCCTTCTTGATCCAACAAGGGAAGGAGAGGTTGATGGAGATCCAGCAGCACGACGGCGTGGTGGTGGATGTAGCGGGATCCCGGCAGGGCTTTGCCAAGCACAAACGGGGAGGAAGAGGTGTCACGGAGGGAAAGGAAGGCGCCAGGGACTTGGGTGCGGCTGCCCTCCCTCCCCCCACTATATATAGGACCCCTAGGGGGGCGCCGGCCCTAGGAGATCCAATCTCCAAGGGGGCGGCGGCCAAGGGGGGGACTTGCCCCCCAAGTCAGGTGGGGCGCCCCGCACCCCTAGGGTTTCCAACCCTAGGCGCAGGGGAGGACCATGGGGGGCGCACCAGCCCACCAGGGGTTGGTTCCCCTCCCACTTCAGCCCATGGGGGCCTCCGGGATAGGTGGCCCCACCCGGTGGACCCCCGGGACCCTTCTGGTGGTCCCGGTACAATAGCGATTACCCCCGAAACTTTCCCGATGGCCGAAACTGGACTTCCTATATATAAATATTCACCTCCGGACCATTCCGGAACTCCTCGTGATGTCCGGGATCTCATCCGGGACTCCGAAAAACTTTCGGGTTACCGCATACTAATATCTCTACAATCCTAGCGTCACCGAACCCTAAGTGTGTAGAACCTACGGGTTCGGGAACCATGCAGACATGACCGAGACAACTCTCCGGCCAATAACCAACAACGGGATCTGGATACCCATGTTGGCTCCCACATGTTCCACGATGATCTCATCGGATGAACCACGATGTCGAGGATTCAATAAATCCCGTATTCAATTCCCTTTGTCTATCGGTACGATACTTGCCCGAGATTCGATCGTCGGTATCGTAATACCTCATTCAATCTCGTTACCGGCAAGTCTCTTTACTCGTTTCATAACACATCATCTCGTGATCAACTCCTTGGTCACATTGTGCACATTATGATGATGTCCTACCGAGTGGGCCCAGAGATACCTCTCCGTTACACAGAGTGACAAATCCCAGTCTCGATTCGTGCCAACCCAACAGACACTTTCGGAGATACCTGCAGTGCACCTTTATAGCCACGTTTGCTACACCCGTAGCATTCCTACGATATCCGGGAGTTGCACAATCTCATGGTCTAAGGAAATGATACTTGACATTAGAAAAGCTTTAGCAAACGAAGTACACGATCTTGTGCTAGGCTTAGGATTGGGTCTTGTCCATCACATCATTCTCCTAATGATGTGATCCCGTTATCAACGACATCCAATGTCCACGGTCAGGAAACTGTAACCATCTATTGATCAACGAGCTATTCAACTAGAGGCTTACTAGGGACATGGTGTTGTCTATGTATCCACCCATGTATCTGAGTTTCCTATCAATACAATTCTACACTACTAGGGAAAAGCCTAGCAGCAGCGCGGGTTTTCGGCCTTTTAGTAGCGCGGGGGCCGGCGCTACTAATAAGGCGCTACAACTAACGTATAGCAGTAGCGCTAGTCCACCCGCGCTACTGCTACACAAGTGTTGTAGCAGTGCGCTTAAAGGAACCTCGCTGCTGCTAATAGCTATAGTGCACTTCCCCTGTGCGCGCTACTGCTACAACCACGCTGCTGCTAACTTGTAACGCCCTTGATGCGGCTATATCTCCCACGTGTCGAAGCACGACTTAGAGGCATAACCGCATTGAAAGCAATGTCGCAAGTGAGGTAATCTTCACACAACCCATGTAATACATAAGGGGAAGAGATACATAGTTGGCTTACAATCGCCACTTCACACAATTACATGAATAAAGCATTACATCATCCAGATACAATCAAGGTCCGACTACGGAACCAAAATAAAAGAAGAACCCCAAATGCAACAAGGTCCCTGATCGACCCCAACTGGGCTCCGCTACTGATCAGCTAGAACGAAACAACACAAAGGACAAGATCTTCATCGAGCTCCTCCTGAGCTTGGTTGCGTCATCAGCACGGACTCATCGGCACCTGCAAGCTGGTTTTGGAAGTATCTGTGAGTCACGGGGACTCAGCAATCTCGCACCCTCGCGATCAAGACTATTTAAGCTTATGGGTAAGGCAAAAGGTATGAGATGGAGCTGCAGCAAGCGACTAGCATATATGGTGGCTAACATACGCAAATGAGAGCGAGAAGAGAAGGCAAAGCACGGTCGATAAAAGTATGATCAAGAAGTGATCCTAAAACAACCTACGTCAAGCATAACTCCAACACCGTGTTCACTTCCCGGACTCCGCCGGAAAGAGACCATCACGGTTACACACGCGGTTGATGAATTTTAATTAAGGTCAACTTCAGGTTTTCTACAACCGGACGTTAACTGTTGGGGAACATAGTAATTTCAAAAAAAATTCCTACGCACACGCAAGATCATGGTGATGCATAGCAACGAGAGGGGGGAGTGTGATCTATGTACCCTTGTAGATCAACAACGGAAGCGTTTGGTTGATGTAGTCGTACATCTCCACGGCCCGACCGATCAAGCACCGAAACTACGGCACCTCCGAGTTCTAGCACACGTTCAGCTCGATGACGATCCCCGGACTCCGATCCAGCAAAGTGTCGGGGAAGAGTTCCGTCAGCACGACAGCGTGGTGACGATCTTGATGTACTACCGTCGCAGGGCTTCGCCTAAGCACCGCTACAATATTATCAAGGATTATGGTGGAAGGGGGCACCGCACACGGTTAATTATATGATCACGTGGATCAACTTGTGTCTCTAGGGGTGCCCCTGCCTCCGTATATAAAGGTTCAAGAGGGGAGGCCGGCCGGCCATCATAGGGCGCGCCAGGAGGAGTCCTACTCCCTCCGGGAGTAGGAACTCCCCCCCCCCCCCAATCATAGTTGGAATAAGATTCGCGAGGTGGGAACAGAAAGAGAGAGAAGGAGGGGGGCACCGGCCCCCTCTCTCCTTGTCCTATTCGGACTAGGGGGAGGGGCGCGCGGCCCAGCCCTGGCCGCCTCTCCTCTTCTTCCACTAAGGCCCATGTACCTCCCGGGGGGTTCCGGTAACCTCCCGGTTTTCTGGTAAAATCCCGATTTCACCCGGAACACTTCCATATCCAAATATAGGCTTCCAGTATATCAATCTTTATGTCTCGACCATTTCGAGACTCCTCATCATGTCCGTGATCACATCCAGGACTCCGAACAAACTTCAGTACATCAAAATGCATAAACTCATAATATAACTATCATCGTAACCTTAAGCGTGCGGACCCTACGGGTTCGAGAACAATGTAGACATGACCGAGATACATCTTCGGTCAATAACCAATAGCGGAACCTGGATGCTCATATTGGTTCCTACAAATTCTACGAAGATCTTTTATCGGTCAGACCGCATAACAACATACGTTGTTCCCTTTGTCATTGGTATGTTACTTGCCCGAGATTCGATCGTCGGTATCCCATACCTAGTTCAACCTCGTTACCGGCAAGTCTCTTTACTCGTTCTGTAATGCATCATCCCGCAACTAACTCATTAGTTGCAATGCTTGCAAGGCTTCAGTGATGTGCATTACCGAGAGGGCCCAGAGATACCTCTCCGACAATCGGAGTGACAAATCCTAATCTCGAAATACGCCAACCCAACATGTACCTTTGGAGACACCTGTAGAGCTCCTTTATAATCACCCAGTTACGTTGTGACTTTGGTAGCACACAAAGTGTTCCTCCGACAAACGGGAGTTGCATAATCTCATAGTCATAGGAACATGTATAAGTCATGAAGAAAGCAATAGCAACATACTAAACGATCGGGTGCTAAGCTAATGGAATGGGTCATGTCAATCAGATCATTCAACTAATGATGTGATCCCGTTAATCAAATGGCAACTCTTTGTCCATGGTTAGGAAACATAACCATCTTTGATTAATGAGCTAGTCAAGTAGAGGCATACTAGTGACACTCTGTTTGTCTATGTATTCACACATGTATTATGTTTACGGTTAATACAATTCTAGCATGAATAATAAACTTTTATCATGATATAAGGAAATAAATAATAACTTTATTATTGCCTCTAGGGAATATTTCCTTTAGTCTCCCACTTGCACTAGAGTCAATAATCTAGATTATACAGTAATGATTCTAACACCCTTGGAGCCTTGGTGCTGATCATGTTTTGCTCGTGGAAGAGGCTTAGTCAACGGGTCTACTACATTCAGATCCGTATGTATCTTGCAAATCTCTATGTCTCCCACCTGGACTAGATCCCGGATGGAATTGAAGCGTCTCATGATGTTTTTGGTTCTCTTGTGAAATCTGGATTCCTTCGCCAAGGCAATTGCACCAGTATTGTCACAAAAGATTTTCATTGGACCCGATGCACTAGGTATGACACCTAGATCGGATATGAACTCCTTCATCCAGACTCCTTCGTTTGCTGCTTCTGAAGCAGCTATGTACTCCGCTTCACATGTAGATCCCGCCACGACGCTTTGTTTAGAACTGCACCAACTGACAGCTCCACCGTTTAATGTAAACACGTATCCGGTTTGCGATTTAGAATCGTCCGGATCAGTGTCAAAGCTTGCATCAACGTAACCGTTTACGATGAGCTCTTTGTCACCTCCATATACGAGAAACATATCCTTAGTCCTTTTTAGGTATTTCAGGATGTTCTTGACCGTTGTCCAGTGATCCACTCCTGGATTACTTTGGTACCTCCCTGCTAAACTTATAGCAAGGCACACATCAGGTCTGGTACACAGCATTGCATACATGATAGAGCCTATGGCTGAAGCATAGGGAACATCTTTCATTTTCTCTCTATCTTCTGCAGTGGTCGGGCATTGAGTCTGACTCAACTTCACACCTTGTAACACAAGCAAGAATCCTTTCTTTGCTTGATCCATTTTGAACTTTTTCAAAATCTTGTCAAGGTATGTGCTTTGTGAAAGTCCAATTAAGTGTCTTGATCTATCTCTATAGATCTTTATGCCTAATATGTAAGCAACTTCTCCGAGGTCTTTCATTGAAAAACTCTTATTCAAGTATCCCTTTATGCTATCCAAAAATTCTATATCATTTCCAATTAGTAATATGTCATCCACATATAATATCAGAAATGTTACAGAGCTCCCTCTCACTTTCTTGTAAATACAGGCTTCTCCGAAAGTCTGTATAAAACCAAATGCTTTGATCACACTATCAAAGCGTTTATGCCAACTCCGAGAGGCCTGCACCAGTCCATAAATGGATCGCTGGAGTTTGCACACTTTGTTAGCTCCCTTTGGATCGACAAAACCTTCCGGTTGCATCATATACAACTCTTCTTCCAGAAATCCATTCAGGAATGCAGTTTTGACATCCATCTGCCAAATTTCATAATCATAAAATGCGGCAATTGCTAACATGATTCGGACAGACTTAAGCATCGCTACGGGTGAGAAGGTCTCATCGTAGTCAACCCCTTGAACTTGTCGAAAACCTTTTGCGACAAGTCGAGCTTTGTAGACAGTAATATTACCGTCAGCGTCAGTCTTCTTCTTGAAGATCCATTTATTCTCAATTGCTTGCCGATCAACAGGCAAGTCAACCAAAGTCCATACACTACAGGAGTTAGCTACTTTGCCGTCTGCCACGGCGGACGGCAAAGGCATGAACGGCGAACGGCAAAGGCCTTTGCCGTCAGCCGCGAACGGCAAAAGGCTCCGGCAAAGTAGGCTACGGTAAACAGCTACTTTGTCGTCTGCTTTCTGGCGGCTGACGGCAAAGGCCCTTTGCCGTCCGTGGCGGACGGCAAAGAGGGCGGACGGCAATAATTGCGCTGTCAGTCCGTTAAGTGGCTAACGGCAGGCCTTTGCCGTCCGCCGCTGACGGCAAAATTTCTAGTGTCTTTGCCGTCCGCCGTATGATGTCATCTACACGTCAGTACATGGCAGGTTCTTTGCCGTCTGCCACTGATGGCAAAGTCTTTGCCGTCTGCCACTATAGGCAAACTGACCAAATGGGTCAGCTCCTAGGAAGCACAGCTAGATGCCACGTGTCTTCTTTGCCGTCCGCGGCGGACGACAAAGAGTCTGTTGCCGTCGGTGGCAGACGGCAAAGAGCCTGCATATTGGCTCTTTTATCTGTTTTTTATTAAATCCAACAATTTTCATCACAAATATATATGACATATATAGATATATTTCAAAAGGCCATTACAGAGCAAACATATAAGATATCCAACACATAACTTCATCATCCAACCATATATATTACATGCATAGTTCCATCATACATAACAAGTTCAACATAGAGGCATCCAACCATATATATTACAACAGTTTCATCCAACGATACATGCATAGTTCAACGATACAAAAGAAACAGAGAAAGGGATAAGGAGCACTCCATCTATGCAAGCTTTTGTCAAGTGAATGAAATCTGCAAAATGAAAAATAAGAAAGTTAGAACAAGAAGAGTAGAACAAGAAGAAGACTAGAACAATAAGAGTAGAACAAGAAGAAGACTAGAACAAGAAGAGTATATCATTTATGAGCTAACTTACGTGAAATGGATCATATATGAGCTAACTAAGTTTAAATGGGTCGTTTATGAGCTAGCTAAGGTGAAATGGATCATTTATGAGCTAACTTAGTTGAAATGGGTCGTTTATGAGCTAACTAAGGTCAAATGGATCGTTTTTGAGGTAACTAAGGTGAAATGGATCGTTTTTTAGCTAACTTAGGTTAAATGGATCATTTATGAGCTAACTTAGTTGAAATGGATCGTTTTTGAGCTAACTTAGGTGAAATGGATCATTTATGAGCTAATTTAGTTGAAATGGATCTTTTTGAGCTAACTTAGGTGAAATGGATCATTTAAGAGCTAATTTAGGTGAAATGGATCATTTTTTAGCTAACTTGGTGAAATGGATCGTTTATGAGCTAAATTAGTTGAAATGGATCGTTTATGAGATAACCTAGGTAAGATGGGTCATTTTGGAGTTAACCTAGGTGAAATGGGTCATTTTAAAGCTAACGTAGGTAAAATGGATCATTTAGGAGCTAATCTAGGTAAAATGGGTCATTTTTTAGCTAACTTGGATGAACTGGATCATTTATAAGCTAACCTAGGTAAAATGGGTCATTTTAGAGCTAACTTAGGTAAAATGGATCGTCTATGAGCTAACTAAGCTAATTATGCAATTTTTGACATAAGTAAGCTAAGTACAGATCGTTTTAGAGCTAACTTAGGTAAAATGGATGGTTTTGGAGGTCAGTAAGCTTATTAAGTCATTTTGGAGGAGAAGAAGCTAAGTCTAGGTCATTATGGTAAGCATTGGAGGAAATAGAGCTAAGTCTAGGTCTTTATGCATGTGTTAAGCAAAACACTAGATAAACTTACCAAGATCCAGGAGATGTAGGAGCGGGGTGGCTCGTGCCGGTAGCTGGAGAAGGATCGTGCGATGCTTGTCTGGAGTTACGCTGCACCAAAGATCATTTCCAATGTCTTGTTAGCATGATGACACTCAAATGTTAAGACTAGCAAGTAATGTCCATTCAAATAAAACTCACCGTGGTCCCAGGAGCAGTCACTAGCATCGGCGGAGCGGTCTGACATGTCTTCTCACACACAGACTGCACATTTGGTTTTGACGACTCAGTCATACTAGTTAGTAATGAGACAAACACTACATGAATGTTTTGGCTAATCTGCAGAAGAAACTTACCACAAGGAGCTCGTAAATGGCCCTTGCCTGCATGTCATTCCGTGCCCTCTCCTCCTCCATCATCTTTGTCGTCCTCTCCTCCAACTCCCGCTGCCTCTCCGCCGCCTCCGCCAGAAGTTTCTCCGTTCTATCTCTCTCACTCTGTATAGCAGCCTGCAACACCACTCACATGACCATTTGTAATCATTGATGGAAGCGCACACAATGTAATGGAGAAAGATAACTGAGTATGTATCACTAACCTTGATGGCGAGTTGCACTGGCCGTTCACGAGGCCTTATCTCAGGAGCGGAGCTCGACTGGCGCGCCTTGATCTCCAGGAGAGTGCTAGGACAACGGATAAGTCCATCTCCAATGGCTATGGAGCCATGGGACCTCCCGCCACCAGATATCATCAACAGCTCTGGATCAATGGGACCCTGGCTCGGGTTAAAGTCCTCCCCTTTCCTCGCCTTCCCCTCATCTCTATATCTCACGAGCTTGTTGTGGGAGGATATGTTGGTGAAGTTGTTTGCATCATCGAGGTCAGACTGAGAGAAAGCCTTGACTTTCTTGAAAGAGGCAGTGTGGGCCATGGCATACAGGTCGTACACCTCTGGCACCTTATCCGCCTTATTGTAGCGTGCCTGAAAGAGAGAAACAATGAAAATTAGTAATTAAAAGGCTCAAGCTAGCATGATGAATGAATTGCATGAATCATGAAGCAAACCACATACCCAGTTGCGCCCGAACTGATATAAGTTGGAGCTGCCTTGATGGTGTGGCACACCTTCCATTTGGGCACTTTTGTCCTTGGCCTCGTTGTGGAGGGCTAGCCATTGTTTTGAGCACCACTCATCGACCAACACCTCCCAACAATCCATCCGATCCGCACACCATCTCGGAGGCGCCTAAGTTAGCAAATAGAAACTTGAGCGCTACGGCTAAGAATTACTAAATGAAGGAACTTAAGTAGAGAAGGCCTTAAGAATTACCTTCATGTACTGCTCCTTACTCAGGAACTTATCGCGGCACGCCGGCTTGGTCTTCTTGATACCACGCAAGGCGTAGTAGTCTCGAACAGCCTGCACCCGAGCCTCGTGCCGTAAGTTCTGGAGTAGGCGCTTGCAGACGTTCTCGATAACATGTGCCGCATCCTCCTCGTATCCCTCCTCACACCTGTAGAATGTCTGCAATCAAATGAGACAATATTGATTAGTACAATTAATAACTAGCTAGTTGAAGATTTTTAAATGTGTAAAGGAGAAATTACCCAGAACTTTCTGATCACCATGTCTGCCCTCGTGTCGCACACGACACCGTAGATAATCTCATCCGGCGGGGCCGGGGGCAGCCAGGTAGTGCTCCCAGCTCAATCCAAGCTCTAGAAGCCGACCCTCACCAGGCAACGTGACAAACCCCGGGAAGTTTTGCCGGCAAAGAACTCCAAGGACGGAGTTGGGCCGGCGGACACTATGATGGTGGTCCCAACCCCTGCATCATGACAAGGCCAACGCATTAGTTATTTGAAAAAACATGAATGCACAAGGTACAAAAATATTAAATGCACTTACGTACCTCTTCCCATATAGGAAAATCAACCACCTCTGCTCGCGGGTCACCGGCACGGACGGGAGCCGTGTAGCACCACGCTGGTAGACGGTGCCCCCTCCTCCTCAAGATCAGTCGGCTCCCCGCCATCATCAGCATGGCCACTCGGCTCCTCGGGCTGATCCGGCCAGGTACCCCATCCGGACGTGTGTTCCTCCGGGGTCACGTGGGCCGAACTCTCGTGGGCCGAAGGCCAGTCGACCCGAGGCTCGTGGGCCCAAGACCCGTGGACCGGAGGCTCGTGGACCGGAGTCCGTGTAGCCTCCTCCTCGGACGAGTCCACCCTAGCAGTCACGTGCTCGGGTGAAACAGCTGGGGGTGGCGGCGAGGAAGGCGCCGTAGCAGTCACCCTACCTCCTCTCCCACGACCACATGCCCCACCTCCTCTCTTCCTACCTCGTCCCCTGCTGGGCACCGCGGTCGACGAAGAAGGGCCCGGCTGTGTGGCCATACTGTCCAGCAACGCTCGGCGGAGAGGTGCGTCTGGAATGGAAGACCTCAGACCACGCTCCCGACCAGCGCCCACCATCTTTCAACACCTGCCATGACAAACAGTAAACGAAATTAGTACAACATAAAAAAAGACCAACATGAATAATAATATGTGTATCACTTAAGTGTATCATCATCAAGTACAACATAAAAAAATGTAACACCTGACACTACTAATAATCTCGATCAGTATCATCAATAAATGCATAATACTTGACACTACTAATGTAATACCTGACACTACTAATAATCTTGATGGTGTCGGGGTGTTGTTTCGGGGTCGGGGTGTGG
>NC_041382.1:777216689-777235945 GCF_002162155.2 Triticum dicoccoides
TCCGTTAGGTTTTTTTTTTGCAGCTCGTCAGTGGGGCCCCTCCCTCTTTGTCGTCCGCTAGCCGACGGCAAAGAACTGGCTGATGGCAAACTTGCTCTTTGCCATCAGCCAGTTCTTTGCCGTCCGCTTTTTAGAAGCTTATGGCAAAGAGCTTCTTTGCCGTCCGCTAGCGGACGGCAAAGAACTGGCAGATGGCAAAGTAGCTGATTCTAGTAGTGATACTTTGTTCTCATACATGGATCCCATCTTAGATTTCATGGCTTCAAGCCATTTTACGGAATCTGGGCTCACCATCGCTTCTTCATAGTTCGTAGGTTCATCATGATCTAGTAGCATGATTTCCAGAACAGGATTACCGTACCACTCTGGCGCGGATCTTACTCTGGTTGATCTACGAGGTTCAGTAGTATCTTGTTCTGAAGTTTCATGATCATTATCATTAGCTTCCTCACTAATTGTTGTAGGTGTCGCAGAAACAGGTTTCTGTGATGTACTACTTTCCAATAAGGGAGCAGGTACAGTTACCTCGTCAAGTTCTACTTTCCTCCCACTCACTCCTTTCGAGAGAAACTCCTTCTCTAGAAAGGATCCATTCTTAGCAACGAATGTCTTGCCTTCGGATCTGTGATAGAAGGTGTACCCAACAGTCTCCTTTGGGTATCCTATGAAGACACATTTCTCCGATTTGGGTTCGAGCTTATCAGGTTGAAGCTTTTTCACATAAGCATCGCAGCCCCAAACTTTAAGAAACGACAACTTTGGTTTCTTGCCAAACCATAGTTCATAAGGCGTCGTCTCAACGGATTTTGATGGTGCCCTATTTAACGTGAATGCGGCCGTCTCTAAAGCATAACCCCAAAACGATAGCGGTAAATCAGTAAGAGACATCATAGATCGCACCATATCTAGTAAAGTACGATTACGACGTTCGGACACACCATTACGCTGTGGTGTTCCGGGTGGCGTGAGTTGCGAAACTATTCCGCATTGTTTCAAATGTACACCAAACTCGTAACTCAAATATTCTCCGCCACGATCAGATCGTAGAAACTTTATTTTCTTGTTACGATGATTTTCAACTTCACTCTGAAATTCTTTGAACTTTTCAAATGTTTCAGACTTATGTTTCATTAAGTAGATATACCCATATCTGCTTAAGTCATTTGTGAAGGTGAGAAAATAACGATATTCGCCAAGAGCCTCAATATTCATCGGACCACATACATCTGTATGTATGATTTCCAACGAATCTGTTGCTCTCTCCATAGTACCGGAGAACGGTGTTTTAGTCATCTTGCCCATGAGGCACGGTTCGCAAGTACCAAGTGATTCATAATCAAGTGGTTCCAAAAGTCCATCAGTATGGAGTTTCTTCATGCGCTTTATACCGATATGACCTAAACGGCAGTGCCACAAATAAGTTGCACTATCATTATCAACTCTGCATCTTTTGGCTTCAACATTATGAATATGTGTGTTACTACTATCGAGATTCATCAAAAATAGACCACTCTTCAAAGGTGCATGACCATAAAAGATATTACTCATATAAATAGAACAACCATTATTCTCTGATTTAAATGAATAACCGTCTTGCATTAAACAAGATCCAGATATAATGTTCATGCTCAACGCTGGCACGAAATAACAATTATTTAGGTCTAATACTAATCCCGAAGGTAGATGTAGAGGTAGCGTGCCGACCACGATCACATCGACTTTGGAACCATTTCCTACGCGCAATGTCACCTCGTCCTTTGCCAGTGTTTGCTTAATCCGTAGTCCCTGTTTTGAGTTGCAAATATTAGCAATAGAACCAGTATCAAATACCCAGGTGCTACTGCGAGCTCTAGTAAGGTACACATCAATAACATGTATATCACATATACCTTTGTTCACCTTGCCATCCTTCTTATCCGCCAAATACTTGGGGCAGTTCCGCTTCCAGTGACCAGTCTGCTTGCAGTAGAAGCACTCAGTTTCAGGCTTAGGTCCAGACTTGGGTTTCTTCTCTTGAGCAGCAACTTGCCTGCTGTTCTTCTTGAAGTTCCCCTTCTTCTTCCCTTTGCCCTTTTTCTTGAAACTAGTGGTCTTGTTGACCATCAACACTTGATGCTCCTTTTTTATTTCTACCTCCGCAGCTTTCAGCATTGCGAAGAGATCGGGAATAGTCTTATTCATCCCTTGCATATTATAGTTCATCACAAAGCTCTTGTAGCTTGGTGGCAGTGATTGAAGAATTCTGTCAATGACGCAATCATATGGAAGATTAACTCCCATCTGAATCAAGTGATTATTATACCCAGACATTTTGAGTATATGCTCACTGACAGAACTGTTCTCCTCCATCTTGCAGCTATAGAACTTATTGGAGACTTCATATCTCTCAATCCGGGCATTTGCTTGAAATATTAACTTCAACTCCTAGAACATCTCATATGCTCCATGACGTTCAAAACATCGTTGAAGTCCCGATTCTAAGCCGTAAAGCATGGCACACTGAACTATCGAGTAGTCATAAGCTTTGCTCTGCCAGACGTTCATAACATCTGGTGTTGCTCCAGCAGCAGGCCTGGCACCCAGCGGTGCTTCCAGGACGTAATTCTTCTGTGTAGCAATGAGGATAATCCTCAAGTTACGGACCCAGTCCGTGTAATTGCTACCATCATCTTTCAACTTTTCTTTCTCAGGGAACGCATTAAAATTCAACGGAACAACAGCACGGGCCATCTATCTACAATCAAACATACATAAGCAAGATACTGTCAGGTACTAAGTTCATGATAAATTTAAGTTCAATTAATCAAATTACTTAAAGAACTCCCACTTAGATAGACATCCCTCTAATCCTCTAAGTGATCACGTGATCCAAATCAACTAAACCATAACCGATCATCACGTGAAATGGAGTAGTTTTCAATGGTGAACATCGCTATGTTGATCATATCTACTATATGATTCACGCTCGATATTTCGATCTCAGTGTTTCGAGGCCATATCTGCATATGCTAGGCTCGTCAAGTTTAACCTGAGTATTCCGCGTGTGCAAAACTGGCTTGCACCCGTTGTAGATGGACGTAGAGCTTATCACACCCGATCATCATGTGGTGTCTGGGCACGACGAACTTTGGCAACGGTGCATACTCAGGGAGAACACTTTTATCTTGATAATTTAGTGAGAGATCATCTTATAATGCTACCGTCAATCAAAGCAAGATAAGATGCATAAAAGATAAACATCACATGCAATCAATATAAGTGATATGATATGGCCATCATCATCTTGTGCCTGTGATCTCCATCTCCGAAGCACCGTCATGATCACCATCGTCACCGGCGCGACACGTTGATCTCCATCGTAGCATCGTTGTCGGCTCGCCAATCTTATGCTTCCACGACTATCGCTACCGCTTAGTGATAAAGTAAAGCATTACAGCGCGATTGCATTGCATACAATAAAGCGACAACCATAGGGCTCCTGCCAGTTGCCGATAACTCGGTTACAAAACATGATCATCTCATACAATAAAATTTAGCATCATGTCTTGACCATATCACATCACAACATGCCCTGCAAAAACAATTTAGACGTCCTCTACTTTGTTGTTGCAAGTTTTACGTGGCTGCTACGGGCTTAAGCAAGAACCAATCTTACCTACGCATCAAAACCACAACGATAGTTTGTCAAGTTGGTGCTGTTTTAACCTTCGCAAGGACCGGGCGTAGCCACACTCGGTTCAACTAAAGTTGGAGAAACTGTCACCCGCAAGCCATCTATGTGCAAAGCACGTCGGGAGAACCGGTCTCGCGTAAGCTACGTGTAATGTCGGTCCGGGCCGCTTCGTCCAACAATACCGCCGAACCAAAGTATGACATGCTGGTAAGCAGTATGACTTATATCGCCCACAACTCACTTGTGTTCTACTCGTGCATATAACATCAACATATGAAACCTGGCTCGGATGCCACTGTTGGGGAACGTAGTAATTTCAAAAACATTCCTACGCACACGCAAGATCATGGTGATGCATAGCAACGAGAGGGGAGAGTGTGATCTGCGTACCCTTGTAGATCGACAACGGAAGTGTTTGGTTGATGTAGTCGTACGTCTCCATGGCCCGACCGATCAAGCACCGAAACTACGGCACCTCCGAGTTCTAGCACATGTTCAGCTCGATGACGATCCCCGGACTCCGATCCAGCAAAGTGTCGGGGAAGAGTTTCGTCAGCACGACGGCGTGGTGATGATCTTGATGTACTACCGTCGCAGGGCTTCACCTAAGCACCGCTACAATATTATCGAGGATTATGGTGGAAGGGGGCACCGCACACGGTTAAGAATATGATCACGTGGATCAACTTGTGTCTCTAGGGGTGCCCCTGCCTCCGTATATAAAGGTTCAAGAGGGGGAGGCCGGCCGGCCATCATAGGGCGCGCCAGGAGGAGTCCTACTCCCTCCGGGAGTAGGACTTCCCTCCCCCCCCCCAATCCTAGTTGGAATAGGATTCGCGAGGTGGGAACAGAGAGAGAGAGAGAGAGAGAGAGAGAGAGAGAGAAGGAGGGGGGCGTCGGCCCCCTCTCTCCTTGTCATATTCGGACTAGGGGGGGAGGGGCGCGCGGCCTAGCCCTGGCCGCCTCTCCTCTTCTTCCACTAAGGCCCATTAAGGCCCATGTACCTCCCGGGGTGTTCCGGTAACCTCCCGGTTTTCCGGTAAAATCTCGATTTCACCCGGAACACTTCTGATATCCAAATATAGGCTTCCAATATATCAATCTTTATGTCTTGACCATTTCGAGACGCCTCGTCATGTCCGTGATCACATACGGGACTCCGAACAAACTTCGGTACATCAAAATGCATAAACTCATAATATAACTGTCATCGTAACCTTAAGCGTGCGGACCCTACGGGTTCGAGAACAATGTAGACATGACCGAGACACGTCTCCGTTCAATAACCAATAGCGGAACCTGGATGCTCATATTGGTTCCTACATATTCTACGAAGATCTTTTATCGGTCAGACCGCATAACAACATACGTTGTTCCCTTTGTCATCGGTATGTTACTTGCCCGAGATTCGATCGTCGGTATCCCATACCTAGTTCAACCTCGTTACCGGCAAGTCTCTTTACTCGTTCTGTAATGCATCATCCCGCAACTAACTCATTAGTTGCAATGCTTGCAAGGCTTCAGTGATGTGCATTACCGAGAGGGCCCAGAGATACCTCTCCGACAATCGGAGTGACAAATCCTATTCTCGAAATACGCCAACCCAACATGTACCTTTGGAGACACCTGTAGAGCTCCTTTATAATCACCCAGTTACATTGTGACGTTTGGTAGCACATAAAGTGTTCCTCCGGCAAACGGGAGTTGCATAATCTCATAGTCATAGGAACATGTATAAGTCATGAAGAAAGCAATAGCAACATACTAAACGATCGGGTGCTAAGCTAATGGAATGGGTCATGTCAATCAGATCATTCAACTAATGATGTGATCCCGTTAATCAAATGACAACTCTTTGTCCATGGTTAGGAAACATAACCATCTTTGATTAATGAGCTAGTCAAGTAGAGGCATACTAGTGACACTCTGTTTGTCTATGTATTCACACATGTATTCTGTTTCCGGTTAATACAATTCTAGCATGAATAATAAACTTTTATCATGATATAAGGAAATAAATAATAACTTTATTATTGCCTCTAGGGAATATTTCCTTCATTAACAAATTCCCATCTGCCCATAACCGTGGGCACGTCTTTCGAAAGTTCAAATCCCTGCAGGGGTGTCCCAACTTAGCCCATGACAAGCTCTCACGGTCAACGAAGGAATAGACCTCCTCCCAAGACATTCTGATCAGACTCGGTATCCCGGTTCTTCAAGACATTTCGACAGGTTAAAACAAATCCAGCAACACCACCCGAATGTGCCGACAAATCCCGATAGGAGCTGCACATATCTCATTCTCAGGGCACACTCAGATGAGACATCCTACGAGTAAAACCAACCCTCAAGTTTCCCCGAGGTGGCCCCGCAGTCTACTCGGTCGGACCAACACTCAAAGGAGCACTGGCCCGGGGGGGTTAGAATAAAGATGACCCTTGAGTCTGCAGAACCCAAGGGAAGGTGGTAGGTTGTTAGTGCAAATGGTAAAACCAAGGTTGGGCATTGCTGGAGGAGTTTTATTCAAGGCGAAACTATCAAGGGGTTCCCATCATTACCCAACCGCGTAAGGAACGCAAAATCCGGGAACATAACACCGATATGACGGAAACTAGGGCGGCAAGAGTGGAACAAAACACCAGGAATAAGGCCGAGCCTTCCACCCTTTACCAAGTATATAGATGCATTAATTAAATAAGAGATATTGTGATATCCCAACAAGTAACATGTTCCAACAAGGAACAACATCTCCATGTTCCAACAAGGAACAAACTTCAATCTTCACCTGCAACTAACAACGCTATAAGAGGGGCTGAGCAAAGCAGTAACATAGCCAATCAACGGTTTGCTAGGACATGGTGGGTTAGAGGTTTGACATGGCAATTTGGGAGGCATGATAAGCAAGTGGTAGGCATCGTAGCATAGGCATAGCAAAAGACCGAGCAACTAGCAAGCAAAGATAGAAGTGATTTCGAGGGTATGGTCATCTTGCCTGAAATCCTACAAGGAAGAAAAACGTGTCCATGAAGAAGACAAACGGACGTGGACGAATGGGTCCTCACACACGCGACGTTACCAGAACCAACCCGAAGAAGCAACACCGGAAAGAAGCACACAACATAGTAAACAACCAACACATGAACATGGTATGATGCACAACCAAGTATGATGCATGTCTGGTTTAAATATGCATGGCATGGCAAAGTGGAACAAACAACACTACAAATTAAGTGGAGCTCAATATGCAACGAGTTGCATATTGACGGAACACCACATCAATTATTTAGTTCTCTCTCGTTTATGTACCCAACAAGATTAAATGTTGTTAGCATGGCAAGAGGGTGAAGCATGATAAAACTATCTAATCTAGGCAAGTTTAAATGAGGCCGGAACAACAAAAAAACAAGTCCGGAAACTCCTCATGTGCATACTTTAGGTTTGGTACTGATCTGCCCTAAACACAATTTTAGAGTTGTTAAACATGCTAGAAGAGTGCATCATCTTAAACTAGGCATTTTTCTACCCCATTTACATATAAAGATTATTAAATTTGGAGCTACGGTTAATTAGTTATGAAATAAATCATTTTAGCATGACATAGGAGCAAATTTAAACAAACATCATTTTAGACATTTTTAACATGCATGGAAGTGGCATATTATTAAACTAGATGAAAAACTAAGCAAGTTTCATATTAAGTTTGTTTTAATCCGATGCACCATTTGTGAGATATTAAATGCATGAACTCTAGGGACTATTCTGCAAAACGGTCAGTACTCAGGAAATTAGCTAAAACGTTCTGTGGAAAAAAAAATACATCTCGGGCCAGATCTGGTGCAAGTTGGGCCAACTGAGTAGAAGAGAAGAAAAAAACGAGGCGCTGCTGGGGGCGCCTCACCATGGGCCAAGGGAGCTGGGCCTTGCTGGAGCCGGACAGGGACGAGGCCAACCAGGCCGGGTCAACGGGCGCAGGGACTTGATGCTGCGTGCGTTCCAGGAAGGCAAGCTGGCGAAGCGGGGAACGACGGCCAGCGAACAGGAGGGCGCCAGCGGTGGGGACGGGGCTCTGCCGGTGGGATCCGGCCGTGAACGGGCAAGGGCAGCGGAGGCCGGCCGGATCTGGAGGGTGGCCGTGGTGGGACTTGGCAAGGAGACGATCCGCGCGGAGCTTTTGCGAGGCTTCCATGGTGGCGCTGCTTCAAGAAAAGAGAGATCAGGGAAGGAGAGAAATGAGGCAGGAGGGAAGGAAGGATAGGGGAGGTGCGATGGGGCTCATCTTGCTAGCTGGTTCGATCGGTGGCGAGGACGTGGTGACGGGCTGGAGCAGGGCAGTGGTGCGGTGGTTGGTTGGGTGGCGAAAATGATGAGGATTTTGGATCGGGGACGAAGCCACTGATTGGATGGGAATGGATCCCGAGGTGGATGGTGAGAAAAGTGGCGTCGGCGGGTGAGGGATGGATGGGACAAGTGCCCTAGGTTTTAGGGTTTGGTTATAACAAGTGAATTTTTGGTAGGAGTATTTGGTCCCTCCGATCTTAATCGGACGGATGGGAAAATAGGTTAGGTAGCCCAAAGAGAAAAACAGAGACGTTTTGTAGACGTTTGGGGATGAACCGAATCCAATGGTGACGACTGTTCGGATCGGGTCCGGGACAATTTCGGACGCGCACGTGAGGTGTTCGATGCAATGTGCAGAGAGGGTTTCGGACCGTGCGGTCGCATCAGACACCTCCAGAAGCGAAGAGGGGAAGGAGGATGGACTAGGTGGGCTGTGGCGAGACTGCGAGAGGGAGAAGAGAGAGAGGGCCCGGCATCTGTTTCCGGAGACCGAAAACGTCCGATGTTAGACCGACTCTAATGCCGCTATAGTTTAACGTTGGGACGTTAAACGGACTCTGAATGCGATGAAACTTGACAGGCGGTCTATCTACACTATAATAAGACCACACGTCAAATCTCATCTCATTCCGAGAACATTTTCCCGCCACTTAAAAAAATAATATTCCGGACATGCCGCGGGCACGTGCAAGTGTGTCTGGGCTCAGAACGGACAACAGAGAGAACGAGGGGACCGGGACAGATGCAGGTTTTGAAAACATGATGATGCAATGCACATGATGACATGACAAGATGCAACACGCAAGCAAATGACATGGCAACAACAACGAATAACAGGAAGACACCTGGCACATCGGTCTCGGAGCGTTACAACACTCCACCACTACGAGAGGATCTCGTCCCGAGATCTAGAATGGCACCGGAGGGAAAACAGAAGAGAAAAGAGAACAGATAAAACTAAGTTGCTCCTTTGACAAACGAGTGAAACCAAAGAACCTTGAAAAGGTTATGCCATTTCGAGAAAAGAATACAACGGAGATGAGCGAAGTTGAAAAACCTCCATTAGAAAAGAGAAACAAGGAAGAACAATTTCGGGCAGCACTCCAATTGAAAGGAAAAGGAATTGAATAAGAACTTGGTAAAATGAGAGGATACATGATGAAATCACAACATACAGTCTCCGGAACTATTGAAAGAATGGCACAATGCGTAAGAACGATTTCAGACGGCACTCCGGTTGAGAATGGAGGTAAAACTTGATAAGATGAGAGAGCTCGAATGAAAACACGACACTCCGGTTGAATGGATAAGCAAAAGGAAAGAACATGATCTTCACAATACGAGATGATGAGTGAAGAGAGCATCATTCAATGCCTCCGGAAGAAATGAAAGAATGCAATGAAAAGAACGGGTAAGAAAACAACATGTTCTACCTCAAATGAATTTGAGAGAGCATCCTTAAAAAGAAGGATTGAACGGAGTTGTTGGGAAATCAACAATGAAAAGAATAAGATTGATATGGTCTTATGGAATACCTCTCAAATTATGAGGTGACAACCTGCCACTCACGGAAAAAGAATTGGATTGATAAGAACAAGGGGACGAGAAACTTATTTCACCGGGAGGATAAAGAAGAACTTGGGTCCTTTATAAGCACCATGGATAGAAACAATCCTCAGGGAAGGCTGTTGGTGAAATATAACCCAAGATAATTGCAACGAAGAGGTTGATGGATTTAAAATATCTCATACTTGATAACTTGTGAATCATGAAAACATGAACTCAAATTATCAAGAATGACATAATACCATCTCCAATAATATGGTAGAAAGAATTGCACTCCTGATTGCAAGATGAAGAAATTTAAGCTCCTTAGAAAAGAATCTTGATGAGCACTTCGAGAAAGATTTAAATCCTTGATGACCAGTCATGTAAAGCCTCGTTGAAGAACTCCGGTAAGAAAAGAATGAACAACCAAAATGAAGGATAAAAGAATAGGGTGGAAGCCTTCCAATGATTTAGATGGATCTCCGTGATAATTAGAGCTTGGAACTCTGGGAAAGAAAAGACAAGGCATCTCGAACTGAGAATATGATATGATGAACCACTCCGGAAAAAGGAATTAATCACTTGGATGGGACAAGAATAAGAATTATGTTATGCGTATCCTTCAACAATTAAGTTGATGACAATCAATGGATTTGGCACACTACTTATTCTCGTAGAAAGGATTAAGATAGATATAGCGCCAACTTGGGAAAATATTGAACGAACCACCGGTAGGATAGAAATAACGACTGAATCAATACAATAACAAAGGAATAGAAATCTTGAGCGAGCCACCGGTAAGAATTGAAAACGAACGAAGTAAAAGGGGTGAATCACCGGTAAGAATTTTAAAATGGAATTGAAAAAGGCACAAATCGCTGGGAAGAATTATAAAATTAACGAAGATGCTTGAGAGGATTTAGATACATGAGAACCAAGAGATCACGAGCCGATTAGAGATCACTTGAACGAAGCACCGGTAAAATTGGAGAATGATAGCTGAAAGCTGAGAATGAATAATCCCGAAATGATGGCCTTCGGAGAATCAAACTGAAAAGACTCCTGAATTACTCTGGATGGGTGAAAAAGAATTCTGACAACTAAAACCAATTATGAGAGGATGGCGTCAAGC
Source organism: Triticum dicoccoides (assembly GCF_002162155.2). Lineage (NCBI taxonomy): Eukaryota > Viridiplantae > Streptophyta > Magnoliopsida > Poales > Poaceae > Triticum > Triticum dicoccoides. The sequence continues at coordinate 777,227,381 of NC_041382.1, forward strand.
TAGACCCAAGAATCTTGAAGAGAATGGAGCAAGATATGGAGGAAAATTCTTCTTCGGTCTTCAAATGTTGAGAATGACGGCGAGAAACACCACCAAGAATTATTGAGATACTCCGGGAGAATGAAAAGCGAAGAGGTTGAGCCAATGATTAGAAAAATTATAAGATCTTGGAGAAACCATCTGACTGACAAAAATTCATTCTTACATCGGACTTTAGAAAAGAATTTGAAAATCTCCGGGAAAATTAGAAGAGTCAGGTAAGATCCTCGGAAAAGACCTGTGGGTTAGTGCCCACTCAAAAGAAACACCGTTGAAATGATTTAAAAGAGAGGTTGCACCTGTTGAATTAGATGACTTGAATGAGATAACATCCTCGAAAGAGCTTGAGCGAATGCAAAGTGAAAACACAAATCTTCGAGATATCTTCAGCAGTCCGGAACAAATGAATAACGAGAAGTGAATGAATATGAGGAGCACCGGTATGAGAAGGTATTTGAAACGAATAAAAAGGATATGGTCAACAAAGCTTGACTTGAATCCACCGGAGAAGAAAAATGAGTGAGGAATGACGAACTAGAAGAGCATCTTCATGTGAACCACCAGGTAGAACATTCAAAGAAAAGAATGAAGAGACTTCATAAGAATAAAAGGATGCTTGATTAAGAAATCCGAGTCCTTGAGGAAAAAGGGTGGGTGGGCGGGAAAAACAAAGGCAACTTGGAGACGGATGAAACAAACACCGTTGAGAAGAAGTGATAATTGATCTTCCTGATGTTGAAATGATCGGAACCACTTGAAGAAAAAACACGCCGGTTGAAAAGGATTGACATGACAAACTCGATGATCAAGAAGGATTGGTATCCACAGAGAAATATGAGAACACCGTTTAGGAAAGGTATGGAATCAACATTTGACTTCGAAGCAACTCGAATACCACAACTGAAAACAAAAACAAAGGATTGGCTTGTGGAATAAGCCAGAACAAACATATGATAGAGATTTCACCGAAGTTTTCGTGGTGGGGCCTACACGGGCTCGATCGTACAACACCATAATGTACAAGGCAGTGCACATGACATACGAAGCGTCCCCGAGTCGGCATAGCCAAGGACTCTTTAAGACACAACGAGACCACTATAAAACCGACCATGAATAGGCGGACCACTAGACGTCGAACCCCAATTTCATATCATACATCTGTCGGAAAGATATCCTAAGAGCTACTTGAATTCCCACCTATGAAACTCCCAAAATTTTCCCAGTTATGCAATCAGGTGTTGGGGATACAGGGGAAGCATAATATCTCACCCAAAACTAGCAAATCCTACATCCAGCTGTATCCATCCTTCAACACATAACCAAGAAAACTTCGGAAATCGTCTACCTCAACCTTCGAAAAGCATCCGTTATACAAGTTATGGCAATACTCCCGAACTCCCGCCCTAGTACTGGGTGGCGTCGAGGTTATCTCACCAACAACTGCATAAAAGAGATTTTCGATGTCGGTGAAACTGATCTCAGGTATTCTAGAGCTGCAACGATAAAATTGTGACGACAACACCTCGGAGCTCAACTCCCAGGACACTTCCACAAAACCCCTAACAGGAGGCACCAAGACAATGTTCTCGTCACAAAACCATCGGAACGATTCCAAGATACCCGCGTGATCCTAAAAAAAAATTAGTGAAATTTGAGAAGAGAAGAGTCAAAACTCTACATCAGGATGCCTCACCAGAGCGACGAAGGGACTGAGCAGTAAAAAGAATTCCTAACTCTCCGATATATATATATAATCCTAAAGGACTCAAAACATTTTTCTAGACTCAACAACGGCTGCTAAAAACGATCAAGCAATGGGGCTCCTAAGGTCGGGGAAGGCTCTGGTTACCAACTTGTAACGCCCTCGATGCGGCTATATCTCCCACGTGTTGAAGCACGACTTAGAGGCATAACCGCATTGAAAGCAATGTCGCAAGTGAGGTAATCTTCACACAACCCATGTAATACATAAGGGGAAGAGATACATAGTTGGCTTACAATCGCCACTTCACACAATTACATGAATAAATCATTACATCATCCAGATACAATCAAGGTCCGACTACGGAACCAAAATTAAAGAAGAACCCCAAATGCGACAAGGTCCCTGATCGACCCCAACTGGGATCCACTACTAATCAGCTAGAACGAAACAACACAAAGGACAAGATCTTCATCGAGCTCCTCCTGAGCTTGGTTGCGTCATCAGCACGGACTCATCGGCACCTGCAAGCTGGTTTTGGAAGTATCTGTGAGTCACGGGGACTTAGCAATCTCGCACCCTCGCGATCAAGATTATTTAAGCTTATGGGTAAGGTAAAAGGTATGAGATGGACCTGCAGTAAGCGACTAGCATATATGGTGGCTAACATACGCAAATGAGAGCAAGAAGAGAAGGCAAAGCACGGTCGATAAAAGTATGATCAAGAAGTGATCCTAAAACAACCTACGTCAAGCATAACTCCAACACCGTGTTCACTTCCCGGACTCCGCCGGAAAGAGACCATCATGGTTACACACGCGGTTGATGAATTTTAATTAAGGTCAACTTCAGGTTTTCTACAACCGGACGTTAACTGTTGGGGAACGTAGTAATTTCAAAAAAAATCATTTTAGCATGACATAGGAGCAAATTTAAACAAACATCATTTTAGACATTTTTAACATGCATGAAAGTGGCATATTATTAAACTAGATGAAAAACTAAGCAAGTTTCATATTAAGTTTGTTTTAATCCGATGCACCATTTGTGAGATATTAAATGCATGAACTCTAGGGACTATTCTGCAAAACGGGTAGTACTTAGGAAATTAGCTAAAACGTTCTGCGGAAAAAAAATACATCTCGGGCCGGATCTGGTGCAAGTTGGGCCAACTGAGTAGAAGAGAAGAAAAAAATGAGGCGCTGCTGGGGGCACCTCACCATGGGCCAAGGGAGCTGGGCCTTGCTGGAGCCGGACAGGGACGAGGCCAACCAGGCCGGGTCAACGGGCGCAGGGACTTGACGCTGCATGCATTCCAGGAAGGCGAGCTGGCGAAGCGGGGAACGACGGCCAGCGAACAGGAGGGCGCCAGCGGTGGGGACGGGGCTCTGCCGGTGGGATCCGGTCGTGAACGGGCAAGGGCAGCGGAGGCCGGCCGGATCTGGAGGGTGGCCGTGGTGGGACTTGGCAAGGAGACGACCCGCGTGGAGCTTCTGCGAGGCTTCCATGGTGGTGCTGCTTCAAGAAAAGAGAGATCAGGGAAGGAGAGAAACGAGGCAGGAGGGAAGGAAGGATAGGGGAGGTGCGATGGGGCTCATCTTGCTAGCTGGTTCGATCGGTGGCTAGGACGTGGTGACGGGCTGGAGCAGGCGGTGGTGCGATGGTTGGTTGGGTGGCGAAAATGATGAGGATTTTGGATCGGGGACGAAGCCACTGATTGGATGGGAATGGATCCTAAGGTGGATGGTGAGAAAAGTGGCGGCGGCGGGTGAGGGGATGGATGGGACAAGTGCCCTAGGTTTTAGGGTTTGGTCTTTATATAACAAGTGACTTTTTGGTAGGAGTATTTGGTCCCTCCGATCTTAATCGGACGGACGGGAAAATAGGTTAGGTAGCCCAAAGAGAAAGACGGAGACGTTTTGTAGACGTTTGGGGATGAACCGAATCCAATGGTGACGACTGTTCGGGTCGGGTCCGGGACAATTTCGGACGCGCACGTGAGGGGTTCGATGCACTGTGCAGAGAGGGTTTCGGACCGTGCGGTCGCATCGGACAACTCCAGAAGCGAAGAGGCGAAGGAGGATGGACTAGGTGGGCTTTGGCGAGACTACGAGGGGGAGAAGAGAGAGAGAGGGCCCGGCATCTGTTTCCGGAGACCAAAAACGTCCGACGTTAGACCGACTCTAATGCCGCTATAGTTTAACGTTGGGACGTTAAACGGACTCCGAATGCGATGAAACTTGACAGGCGGTCTATCTACACTATAATAATACCACACGTCAAATCTCATCTCATTTCGAGAACATTTTCCCGCCACTTAAAAAAATAATATTTCGGACATGCCGCGGGCGCGTGCAAGTGTGTCTGGGCTCAGAACGGACAACAGAGAGAACAAGGGGACCGGGACGGATGCAGGTTTTGAAAACATGATGATGCAATGCACATGATGACATGACAAGATGCAACACGCAAGCAAATGACATGGCAACAACAGCGAATAACAGGAATACACCTGGCACATTGGTCTCGGGGTGTTACATAAGTTTTCTCCACTCGCTACTGCTAATTTTAGTAGTTTTTTGTTTTTTTCGGCATATTTGTTTTGTATTTGAACAGGCTTTATAGAAGAATCTTTAGCACATACAAATGTCATCATGATACACATACAAATGCCTGCGAGACCACAAATGTAATCATAGCATATACATACAAATAGTCTCGTCATAATCATCATCCAACACAAAGTGGTATCTTGTCATCATCTCGAAAATAGCGATAAATGCAAGTCTCAAATACTTGCAACTACAACGTCATCCATCTAAACAAAGGTATACGCGAGAAGAGCTATCACTATGAGTGAGAGCGGAACTATGCAGTACATGAGATGGCGGTTACGAGTCCTCTCTCGCGCTAGCGTGAACATCAAGTAACTAGCTTCTCCTTCTTGTCTGCTTTTAAAGCCTTTATGGCTGGCGTCCGAGAACCCATTCACTTGCGCCTGACACTCATACCACTCGTTGTACACCCCCAGAACCTTCCCTTTGTACACGACATAGCAGTTCCATCTCGCCATCAAGAAACTAGGTACCTGTTAGAGATGCATGTTCATGAAGAGGATGTACAATCATATATATGCAACAAAATATACTAGAGAACACCGAAAAAGAAAGGGTTAGCAACTAGATGCAACATACAGTACGCAAATTAATTAACTAGAGGTACGCAGGTCATCGTACACAAACTAACAAAGTAGCATTACGCAAGTTCGGCAGGGATCATGGACATCACAAAGTTGCATCGCTATAAATAGTATACAAGTTCAACTGACACATATCATCATCATCGGCATCATAAATCACTAGAAATTCCATCCTTCCATATCATCGAGGATGGACCCTAGCTTCTTGAACGGCGTGAGGTCTAGACGTTGCATGCCTATGCGAGTTCGGACGTCAGCTCGCGATATAGGGCCGTGGTGGAACATCCCCTTCTCATCGACGACTTCTTTCATGATGATCGTCGCAATGTCGTTTTGGATGCGAAAGAAGTCATCTCTAAGTTTATAATCCGCTTCTCCATGAGATTCTAGCCACTTGTGGATATGATCATCATTTCTGCTTCTCATGCGAAGCTTTTGGTGATCCGTGTTGAACTGAATCATGAGATGGAGGATGTACAATCCATCCTTCTTGCTTGGTTTTGGGACTTGGATGCAGGAGAACTTAGTTTTATGCGCGAAACCCATCTTTTTGTTCCTTTGTTTCCTGATCTGCATGTGGCCACCTCTAAAGCTGAAGCCTTGGAGAGCATCATCTAGAATATTCATCTTGTGGGTGTAGTCTTTTTTCTCGTAGTCTCTGGAAGGGTCAAAATACACGGCGTGGGAGACTTGCGGATAAAGAACGATAAGGACGGCGCGTCCGTTGCTGCGGTGAAAAGACACCTCAAATTATTCCCCATAGAGAGAGAAGGAATGATTGAAATGTATGAAAGGGTTGTTCGAAACTGACTTACTTTGGATGATAAGGCACGAGGACAATTTCCCGGTCCTTATTCTGTACCATGAAGTTTTGGAGGTAGTCCCTAGCAGTTTCACGCTCAAAGTCGCCGAGACTCAAGAAAGACTCGTGCATGTAGTACGGATCCGCCACACAGATTTGCGAGACTTCTTCACTGTTCATGACAGAGCTCATATGTAGCGCAAAAAGGCGGACGATTGTAAAATCGAGCCGCCTTGTCAGAAACATCTCAAAGATATGGTCAAACCACAGGAAGAACACCTCCGCGGGCCGTGTCTCGACGTAGCACTTCCCCTCAGGCACACGAGCCGCGTATGTCGGATATCCTGGATCCTTTGAGGCTAGTAGGCTTTTCTCAGTCGACAGCACATGGTTGTGCAGTCTCCTGAGATCCCCTGATAGTGCCTCCAGCGGTTTCGGCGGTAGCATCGGCTCGCCTGTGAGATGGAACATGGCCGCACCTTTCACGGGTACACGCTCTTCAGAATGCATCGTTTGGCTGCTATGTGCTATGGCTTGATTGGAGGCAGCTATCTTCCTCGATCTCTTTCTCTCCTTTTTTTTGGGCACACCTTCTAGACCCTTCCTTAACCCCTGCCCCAGTGTTCCCGGGCTAAGTATTGTACGACCCTCGCGCTGGGATAGTTGAGCCTGTGTTGAGGCGGCATCTTCACGCGTGTCCTGTGAGGATTTCATGAGCCTGCAAACACATATGTCTGTGGCGTAAAACATCCGAAAGGCAACAAAAATGGAATATTATATATATATGGTGGTGCGACATGTAATTACCGTGATGGCGTCGATCTCAGCCAAAGACGAAGGCCCACCGAGCATGCCAGAGACTGAGGACGGGCTGCTATGAGCGGGAGCGGCTGCTAGAGAAGGCCCGGTTGCGTGGGCAAGTGATGGTGTGATGATGTTGTTGTTCATGGAGTTGCTCCCGTTGAAACTGGGCAACGGGAAATCATGTACCGTCTTGTCTAGATTTTCCTTCGTCCAGTTGATGATAACTGGAACCAAGTTAGTAGCGAAATCATGTCTGCAGGCAGTTACAGCTGCATTGACTGCCTGCTGTAACAACTCATATTTGTCCTCGGCTGCTTTTTTCGCGTCCTCAGCTGCTTTTTTCTCGACCGCAAGCTTCACCTTCGCGTCGATGTCCGCCTGACTAAACTTCTTTTTCTGCTTCTTGGCCTCCGGGCCCTCGTTGTAAAACACCTTCCACGTGGCGCCATTTCCAGCGCCGTGCACACGACCATATTGCGGCCGCTGGCCCAAAGGGAGTCCCTTAAGTTCGTTCAAGGCCCGGTTGAGAGGGGTGTCCCACTTGGGCCTCATCGGAGAAGTAGGGTTTTCGGCTGCAAGCTGGTGTTGCTTCTCCAGTAGTCTAATCAATTTCCTCGTGATCTTGTCCGTGTAAAAAACCTTTTTCTCCTTGTCCCACTTGTAGCGGGCCCTGATGAAGTCATGCTCCAAGGGGTTGGTGAACTTCGCGAAGGGGTCTGGGAGACCCGCGACTTCACGTTCCGCGTCCTCCTTCTCCCATATGGGCCTTTTACCGAGGTAGCCACGGCTTCCGAGGTGATGCTTCCCCGTGTTCCTTTGCTGAAGGCTCTTGAATTTCGCAGCCTTAGCCTTGGCGTCCTCGATAGCGCAAGTGTCCTTGAAATTTTCGAACTCCTCTTCCGTAAGTGCCAGATTTTCCTGCAGAATCTTGGATAGGGGTTCCTCAGCCTCAATAGCTCATTTCACCCTCGATTTCTAGGAGGCCAAATCATTGCTGAACATGCCCATGGCGTGATTGTTAATCTTTTTCATCTTCGGATCATCCCACGGTTGTTCTATGTTATCATCCCGATCGGGGAACTTGAATCTCTTGTGCAACTTCGTTAGGAGCAACTGCGTCAAATGTTCTTTACTCCTTAAGTCATCGTCATTGATGCTCGTGCATTCCCGTAGGATGCATCCTACTTGGTTCCCATAGCACTTGCGACGTTCTTCCGGCTCTAACGGCTCAAACTTGCCAGGTGCCATCTTTGTGATCACAAGTCGTCCAATCCCTAGTTTGTTAGGTTTTAGTATCCTATGCTTCTTATGCCTCTTTTCGGTACCGGCATCGGCGCCGGTATCTTCCCCGGCGGTACCTTCCCCACCGGTCTCGGCGCCGCCATCGGTGCCGGCACCGTCGGTGTCGGTGTCGGCGTCAGTACCATCATCGAGGCGGACCTGCAAACCATGCTTAGAAGTCAAAAAGTCGAGGTAGTCTTGTTCACCCTCATAATCCATCTCGTCTGCATCTTGGTCAAAAGGCCCGGTTTCTTCGTTGTTCGACATGTTTCCTATGATTAAGTGTCCTCATTTAATTCTAAAAGTATGAATAAATGAGAAATGAGATAAAAAAGAAATCGATGTGCCAGCACTCGATATGCCAACTATGTAGCACAAATCATGCCTTTATTCACGGGAAATTTCGGCCTGACCTTTGCTAAAAAATGGACATATCGAGCACCTGAAATTCACCGGAACGGAAATGAATCAACATTCCGGCGTAACATAGGCAACTCGGATCATTTACCAAAACATGACATGTCCAAAACATGACATATCCACATATCACATGTCCAGTTCAAATTTGCATATAAATTCAGCAAATTTTGAAACCTATCTAAATTCATAACTAAATAGATAACCTAATTAACATAACTAAAACCTAAGTAAATTAACCTTAGCTAGTAGAGAGAGAGGGGGGGTGGTTTACAGAGGGTGCAGGGCGAGAAGGCAGGCCCGACGACGGCCGAGGTTGGG
>NC_041382.1:777236434-777248165 GCF_002162155.2 Triticum dicoccoides
CGATGGGGCCGGGTAAGAGAGAGTGGGGATTTGGGGGAAAAGAGGCGGGATGAAGCATGGAGAGGGAGAATTTTGGGTTAAGTGGACGTAGCAGTAGCGCGTTTACACGAAACGCGCTACTACTATTACGAGCAGCTATAGCGATTTTCTGCAGAAACTGTTACTACTACCTTGACTAGCTGTAGCTCTTTTTCACTAAAGCGCTACTGCTATAACCAGTTTCCCTTTTTTCCCTCAGCATAATAGGAACATATATATTACATCATTGGACCCTTGCATAATAATGGCTAAGTGTGTATACAAAATAGGAACATATATATATTACATCATTGGACCCATGCATAATAATGGCTAATTAAGTGTGCATACAAAATAGGAACATATATTTCCATTTTGCAAAAGCATGAAATATTAATCACACCTCTATCTCGAGATCGAGCACACGGTGGAGATGATGATGTAGGGAGGTCAAAAGTGTACAAAGCTCTTCTTGACAAAGAAACATCTAGTTAGGGGGCAAATAGGTCACTTAACTAAATGCTACATCTACCTAGCTAGCTAATTTGGGAGGAGACAACTTCAACTAGTGGAGGGGGGGAGGAAAAGAGAAAGGAGATGAATTAATGGAGGTGGTGTAGTTATAGCTAGGAGTAATGAAGAGAGAAAGGTAGGTAGAAGAGGGAGAGTAATGGGGGGAGAAGTATTGAGGAAGAAGAAGAGTGAGAGAGGGAGGATGTGGGAGGTAGGGGAAAGGGAGGAGAGGAGATGGGGAGGGGAGGTGGAAAAGGTGGTGGGTGCTGCGTCTTAGCAGTAGTGCGGGAGAGAAAGCGCGCTGCTGCTAAGAGCGTAGCAACAGTGCGCTTTCCTGTCACGCGCTACTGCTAAACGGGCCAACCCTGTGCACAATTTCAAAATTAGCAGCAGCGAGGTGACAAAAAAGCGCGCTGCTACTATGGCATTAGTGAAGGAAATATGCCCTAGAGGCAATAATAAAGTTATTATTTATTTCCTTACAATCATGATAAATGTTTATTATTCATGCTAGAAGTGTATTTACCGGAAACATAATACATGTGTGAATACATAGACAAACAAAGTGTCACTAGTATGCCTCTACTTAACTAGCTCGTTAATCAAAGATGGTTATGTTTCCTAACCATGAACAATGAGTTGTTATTTGATTAACGAGGTCACATCATTAGCAGAATGATCTGATTGACATGACCCATTCCATTAGCTTAGCACCCGATCGTTTAGTATGTTGCTATTGCTTTCTTCATGACTTATACATGTTCCTATGACTATGAGATTATGCTACTCCCGTTTACCGGAGGAACACTTTGGGTACTACCAAACGTCACAACGTAACTGGGTGATTATAAAGGAGTACTACAGGTGTCTCCAATGGTCGATGTTGGGTTGGCGTATTTCGAGATTAGGATTTGTCACTCCGATTGTCGGAGAGGTATCTCTGGGCCCTCTCGGTAATACACATCACATAAGCCTTGCAAGCATTACAACTAATATGTTAGTTGTGAGATGATGTATTACGGAACGAGTAAAGAGACTTGCCGGTAACGAGATTGAACTAGGTATTGGATACCGACGATCGAATCTCGGGCAAGTAACATACCGATGACAAAGGGAACAACGTATGTTGTTATGCGGTCTGACCGATAAAGATCTTCGTAGAATATGTAGGAGCCAATATGGGCATCCAGGTCCCGCTATTGGTTATTGACCAGAGACGTGTCTCAGTCATGTCTGCATTGTTCTCGAACCCATAGGGTCCGCACGCTTAAGGTTACGATGACAGTTATATTATGAGTTTATGCATTTTGATGTACCGAAGGTTGTTCGGAGTCCCGGATGTGATCACGGACATGACGAGGAGTCTCGAAATGGTCGAGACGTAAAGATTGATATATTGGAAGCCTATATTTGGATATCGGAAGTGTTCCGGGTGAAATCGGGATTTTACCGGAATACCGGGAGGGTTACCGGAACCCCCCGGGAGCTATTTGGGCCATAGTGGGCCTTAGTGGAAAAGAGAAGGGGCTGCCCTAGATGGGCTGCGCCCCCCCCCCCTTCCCCTAGTCCTATTAGGACTAGGAGAGGTGGCCGGCCCCCTCCTCCTCTTTTCCCGTCCGAGGAATCCTAGTTGGACTAGGATTGGAGGGGGAATCCTACTCCCAGTGGGAGTAGGACTCTCCTGCGCCTCCCCCCTTTGGCCGGCCAGCCTCCCCTCCTCTCCTCCTTTATATACGGAGGCAGGGGCACCTCTAAACACACAAGTTGACACAAGTTGATCCACGTGATCTATTCCTTAGCCGTGTGCGGTGCCCCCTGCCACCATATTCCTCGATAATACTGTAGCGGAGTTTAGGCGAAGCCCTGCTGTTGTAGTTCATCAAGATCGTCACCACGCCGTCGTGCTGACGAAACTCTTCCCCGACACTTTGCTGGATCGGAGTCCAGGGATCATCATCGAGCTGAACGTGTGCTCGAACTCGGAGGTGCCGTAGTTTCGGTGCTTGATCGGTTGGATCGAGAAGACGTACGACTACTTCCTCTACGTCGTGTCATCGCTTCCGCAGTCGGTCTGCGTTGGGTACGTAGACAATACTCTCCCCTCGTTGCTATGCATCACATGATCTTGCGTGTGCGTAGGAAAATTTTTGAAATTACTACGAAACCCATCAGTGGCATCCGAGCCTAGGTTATTTATGTTGATGTAATATGGACGAGTAGAACACAAGTGAGTTGTGGACGATACAAGTCATACTGCCTACCAGCATGTCATACTTTGGTTCGGCGGTATTGTTGGACAAGACGACCCGGACCAACCTTACGCGTACGCTTACGCGAGACCGGTTCCCTCGACATGCTTTGCACAGAGATGGCTTGCGGGCGACTGTCTCTCCAACTTTAGTTGAACCAAGTATGGCTACGCCCGGTCCTTGCGAAGGTTAAAACGGAGTCTATTTGACAAACTATCGTTGTGGTTTTGATGCGTAGGTGAGATTGGTTCTTACTTAAGCCTGTAGCAGCCACGTAAAACATGCAACAACAAAGTAGAGGACGTCTAACTTGTTTTTGCAGGGCATGTTGTGATGTGATATGGTCAAGGCATGATGCTGAATTTTATTGTATGAGATGATCATGTTTTGTAACCGAGTTATCGGCAACTGGCAGGAGCCATATGGTTGTCGCTTTATTGTATGCAATGCAATCGCGATGTAATGCTTTACTTTATTACTAAACGGTAGTGATAGTCGTGGAAGCATAAGATTGGCGAGACAACAACGATGCTACGATGGAGATCAAGGTGTCGCGCCAGTGTCGATGGTGATCATGACGGTGCTTCGGAGATGGAGATCACAAGCACAAGATGATGATGGCCATATCATATCACTTATATTGATTGCATGTGATGTTTATCTTTTTATGCATCTTATCTTGCTTTGATTGACGGTAGCATTATAAGATGATCTCTCACTAAATTATCAAGAAGTGTTCTCCCTGAGTATGCACCGTTGCCAAAGTTCGTCGTGCCCAGACACCACGTGATGATCGGGTGTGATAAGCTCTACGTCCATCTACAACGGGTGCAAGCCAGTTTTTGCACACGCAGAATACTCAGGTTAAACTTGACGAGCCTAGCATATGCAAATATGGCCTCGGAACACGGAGACCGAAAGGTCGAGCGTGAATCATATAGTAGATATGATCAACATAACGATGTTCACCATTGAAAACTACTCCATTTCACGTGATGATCGGTCATGGTTTAGTTGATTTGGATCACGTAATCACTTAGAGGATTAGAGGGATGTCTATCTAAGTGGGAGTTCTTAAATAATATGATTAATTGAACTTAAATTTATCATGAACTTAGTACCTGATAGTATCTTGCTTGTTTATGTTGATTGTAGATAGATGGCTCGTGCTGTTGTTCCGTTGAATTTTAATGCGTTCCTTGAGAAAGCAAAGTTGAAAGATGATGGTAGCAATTACACGGACTGGGTCCGTAACTTGAGGATTATCCTCATTGCTGCACAGAAAAATTACGTCCTGGAAGCACCGCTGGGTGCCAGGCCTGCTGCTGGAGCAACACCAGATGTTATGAACGTCTGGCAGAGCAAAGCTGATGACTACTCGATAGCTCAGTGTGCCATGCTTTACGGCTTAGAATCGGGACTTCAACGACGTTTTGAACGTCATGGAGCATATGAGATGTTCCAGGAGTTGAAGTTAATATTTCAAGCAAATGCCCGAATTGAGAGATATGAAGTCTCCAATAAGTTCTATAGCTGCAAGATGGAGGAGAACAGTTCTGTCAGTGAGCATATACTCAAAATGTCTGGGTATAATAATCACTTGATTCAATTGGGAGTTAATCTTCCGGATGATTGCGTCATTGACAGAATTCTCCAATCACTGCCACCAAGCTACAAGAGCTTCGTGATGAACTATAATATGCAAGGGATGAACAAGACTATTCCCGAGCTCTTCGCAATGCTGAAAGCTGCGGAGGTAGAAATCAAAAAGGAGCATCAAGTGTTGATGGTTAACAAAACCACTAGTTTCAAGAAAAAGGGCAAAGGAAAGAAGAAAGGGAACTTCAAGAAGAACAGCAAGCCAGTTGCTGCTCAAGAGAAGAAACCCAAGTCTGGACCTAAGCCTGAAACTGAGTGCTTCTACTGCATGCAGACTGGTCACTGGAAGCGGAACTGCCCCAAGTATTTGGCGGATAAGAAGGATGGCAAGGTGAACAAAGGTATATGTGATATACATGTTATTGATGTGTACCTTACCAATGCTCGCAGTAGCACCTGGGTATTTGATACTGGTTCTGTTGCTAATATTTGCAACTCGAAACAGGGGCTACGGATTAAGCGAAGATTGGCTAAGGACGAGGTGACGATGCGCGTGGGAAACGGTTCCAAAGTCGATGTGATCGCAGTCGGCACGCTACCTCTACATCTACCTTCGGGATTAATATTAGACCTAAGTAATTGTTATTTGGTGCCAGCGTTGAGCATGAACATTATATCTGGATCTTGTTTAATGCGAGACAGTTATTCATTTAAATCAGAGAATAATGGTTGTTCTATTTATATGAGTAATATCTTTTATGGTCATGCACCCTTGAAGAGTGGTCTATTCTTATTGAATCTCGATAGTAGTAATACACATATTCATAATGTTGAAGCCAAAAGATGCAGAGTTGATAATGAAAGTGCAACTTATTTGTGGCACTGTCGTTTAGGTCATATCGGTATAAAGCGCATGAAGAAACTCCATGCTGATGGACTTTTGGAACCACTTGATTATGAATCACTTGGTACTTGCGAACCGTGCCTCATGGGCAAGATGACTAAAACACCGTTCTCCGGTACTATGGAGAGAGCAACAGATTTGTTGGAAATCATACATACCGATGTATGTGGCCCGATGAATATTGAGGCTCATGGCGGATATCGTTATTTTCTCACCTTCACAGATGATTTAAGCAGATATGGGTATATCTACTTAATAAAACATAAGTCTGAAACATTTGAAAAGTTCAAAGAATTTCAGAGTGAAGTTGAAAATCATCGTAACAAGAAAATAAAGTTTCTACGATCTGATCGTGGAGAAGAATATTTGAGTTACGAGTTTGGTGTACATTTGAAAAACTGTGGAATAGTTTCGCAACTCACGCCACCCGGAACACCACAGCGTAATGGTGTGTCCGAACGTCGTAATCGTACTTTACTAGATATGGTGCGATCTATGATGTCTCTTACTGATTTACCGCTATAATTTTGGGGATATGCTTTAGAGACGGCCGCATTCACGTTAAATAGGGCACCATCAAAATCCGTTGAGACGACGCCTTATGAACTGTGGTTTGGCAAGAAACCAAAGTTGTCGTTTCTTAAAGTTTGGGGCTGCGATGCTTATGTGAAAAAGCTTCAACCTGATAAGCTCGAACCCAAATCGGAGAAATGTGTCTTCATAGGATACCCAAAGGAAACTGTTGGGTACACCTTCTATCACAGATCCGAAGGCAAGACATTCGTTGCTAAGAATGGATCATTTCTAGAGAAGGAGTTTCTCTCGAAAGAAGTGAGTGGGAGGAAAGTAGAACTTGACGAGGTAACTGTACCTGCTCCTTTACTGGAAAGTAGTTCATCACAGAAAACTGTTTCAGTGACACCTACACCAGTTAGTGAGGAAGCCAATGATAATGATCATGAAACTTCAGATCAAGATACTACTGAACCTCGTAGATCAACCAGAGTAAGATCCGCACCAGAGTGGTACGGTAATCCTATTCTGGAGGTCATGCTACTAGATCATGATGAACCTACGAACTATGAAGAAGCGATGGTGAGCCCAGATTCCGCAAAGTGGCTTGAAGCCATGAAATCTGAGATGGGATCCATGTATGAGAACAAAGTATGGACTTTGGTTGACTTGCCCGATGATCGGCAAGCAATTGAGAATAAATGGATCTTTAAGAAGAAGACTGACGCTGATGGTAATGTTACTGTCTACAAAGCTCGACTTGTCGCAAAAGGTTTTCGGCAAGTTCAAGGGATTGACTACGATGAGACCTTCTCACCCGTAGCGATGCTTAAGTCCGTCCGAATCATGTTAGCAATTGCCGCATTTTATGATTATGAAATTTGGCAGATGGATGTCAAAACTGCATTCCTGAATGGATTTCTGGAAGAAGAGTTGTATATGATGCAACCAGAAGGTTTTGTCGATCCAAAGGGAGCTAACAAAATGTGCAAGCTCCAGCGATCCATTTATGGACTGGTGCAAGCCTCTCGGAGTTGGAATAAACGTTTTGATAGTGTGATCAAAGCATTTGGTTTTATACAGACTTTCGGAGAAGCCTGTATTTACAAGAAAGTGAGTGGGAGCTCTGTAGCATTTCTGATATTATATGTGGATGACATATTACTAATTGGAAATGATATAGAATTTCTGGATAGCATAAAGGGATACTTGAATAAAAGTTTTTCAATGAAAGACCTCGGTGAAGCTGCTTACATATTAGGCATTAAGATCTATAGAGATAGATCAAAACGCTTAATTGGACTTTCACAAAGCACATACCTTGACAAAATTTTGAAGAAATTCAAAATGGATCAAGCAAAGAAAGGATTCTTGCCTGTATTACAAGGTGTGAAATTGAGTAAGACTCAATGCCCGACCACTGCAGAAGATAGAGAGAATATGAAAGATGTTCCCTATGCATCAGCCATAGGCTCTATCATGTATGCAATGCTGTGTACCAGACCTGATGTGTGCCTTGCTATAAGTTTAGCAGGGAGGTACCAAAGTAATCCAGGAGTGGATCACTGGACAGCGGTCAAGAACATCCTGAAATACCTGAAAAGGACTAAGGATATGTTTCTCGTATATGGAGGTGACAAAGAGCTCACCGTAAAAAGGTTACGTTGATGCAAGCTTTGACACTGATCCGGACGATTCTAAATCGCAAACCGGATACGTATTTACATTAAACGGTGGAGCTGTCAGTTGGTGCAGTTCTAAACAAAGCGTTGTAGCGGGATCTACATGTGAAGCGGAATACATAGCTGCTTCGGAAGCAGCAAATGAAGGAGTCTGGATGAAGGAGTTCATATCCGATCTAGGTGTCATACCTAGTGCATCGGGTCCAATAAAAATCTTTTGTGACAATACTGGTGCAATTGCCTTGGCAAAGGAATCCAGATTTCACAAAAGGACCAAACACATCAAGAGACGCTTCAACTCCATCCGGGATCTAGTCTAGGTGGGAGACATAGAGATTTGCAAGATACATACGGATCTGAATGTTGCAGACCCATTGACTAAACCTCTTCCACGAGCAAAACATGATCAACACCAAGGCTCCATGGGTGTTAGAATCATTACAGTGTAATCTAGATTATTGACTCTAGTGCAAGTGGGAGACTGAAGGAAATATGCCCTAGAGGCAATAATAAAGTTATTATTTATTTCCTTACAATCATGATAAATGTTTATTATTCATGCTAGAAGTGTATTTACCGGAAACATAATACATGTGTGAATACATAGACAAACAAAGTGTCACTAGTATGCCTCTACTTAACTAGCTCGTTAATCAAAGATGGTTATGTTTCCTAACCATGAACAATGAGTTGTTATTTGATTAACGAGGTCACATCATTAGCAGAATGATCTGATTGACATGACCCATTCCATTAGCTTAGCACCCGATCGTTTAGTATGTTGCTATTGCTTTCTTCATGACTTATACATGTTCCTATGACTATGAGATTATGCTACTCCCGTTTACCGGAGGAACACTTTGGGTACTACCAAACGTCACAACGTAACTGGGTGATTATAAAGGAGTACTACAGGTGTCTCCAATGGTCGATGTTGGGTTGGCGTATTTCGAGATTAGGATTTGTCACTCCGATTGTCGGAGAGGTATCTCTGGGCCCTCTCGGTAATACACATCACATAAGCCTTGCAAGCATTACAACTAATATGTTAGTTGTGAGATGATGTATTACGGAACGAGTAAAGAGACTTGCCGGTAACGAGATTGAACTAGGTATTGGATACCGACAATCGAATCTCGGGCAAGTAACATACCGATGACAAAGGGAACAACGTATGTTGTTATGCGGTCTGACCGATAAAGATCTTCGTAGAATATGTAGGAGCCAATATGGGCATCCAGGTCCCGCTATTGGTTATTGACCAGAGACGTGTCTCGGTCATGTCTACATTGTTCTCGAACCCGTAGGGTCCGCACGCTTAAGGTTACGATGACAGTTATATTATGAGTTTATGCATTTTGATGTACCGAAGGTTGTTCGGAGTCCCGGATGTGATCACGGACATGACGAGGAGTCTCGAAATGGTCGAGACGTAAAGATTGATATATTGGAAGCCTATATTTGGATATCGGAAGTGTTCCGGGTGAAATCGGGATTTTACCGGAATACCGGGAGGGTTACCGGAACCCCCCGGGAGCTATTTGGGCCATAGTGGGCCTTAGTGGAAAAGAGAAGGGGCTGCCCTAGATGGGCTGCGCGCCCCCCCTTCCCCTAGTCCTATTAGGACTAGGAGAGGTGGCCGGTGAAGGAAATATGCCCTAGAGACAATAATAAAGTTATTATTTATTTCCTTATTTCATGATAAATGTTTATTATTCATGCTAGAATTGTATTAACCGGAAACATAATACATGTGTGAATACATAGACAAACAAAGTGTCACTAGTATGCCTCTACTTGACTAGCTCGTTAATCAAAGATGGTTATGTTTCCTAACCATGAACAATGAGTTGTTATTTGATTAACGAGGTCACATCATTAGTAGAATGATCTGATTGACATGACCCATTCCATTAGCTTAGCACCCGATCGTTTAGTATGTTGCTATTGCTTTCTTCATGACTTATACATGTTCCTATGACTATGAGATTATGCAACTCCCGTTTACCGGAGGAACACTTTGGGTACTACCAAACGTCACAACGTTACTGGGTGTAAAGGAGTACTACAGGTGTCTCCAATGGTCGATGTTGGGTTGGCGTATTTCGAGATTAGGATTTGTCACTCCGATTGTCGGAGAGGTATCTCTGGGCCCTCTCGGTAATACACATCACATAAGCCTTGCAAGCATTACAACTAATATGTTAGTTGTGAGATGATGTATTACGGAACGAGTAAAGAGACTTGCCGGTAACGAGATTGAACTAGGTATTGGATACCGACGATCGAATCTCGGGCAAGTAACATACCGATGACAAAGGGAACAACGTATGTTGTTATGCGGTCTGACCGATAAAGATCTTCGTAGAATATGTAGGAGCCAATATGGGCATCCAGGTCCCGCTATTGGTTATTGACCAGAGACGTGTCTCGGTCATGTCTGCATTGTTCTCGAACCCGTAGGGTCCGCACGCTTAAGGTTATGATGACAGTTATATTATGAGTTTATACATTTTGATGTACCGAAGGTTGTTCGGAGTCCCGGATGTGATCACGGACATGACGAGGAGTCTCGAAATGGTCGAGACGTAAAGACTGATATATTGGAAGCCTATATTTGGATATCGGAAGTGTTCCGGGTGAAATCGGGATTTTACCGGAATACCGGGAGGGTTACCGGAACCCCCCGGGAGCTATTTGGGCCATAGTGGGCCTTAGTGGAAAAGAGAAGGGGCTGCCCTAGATGGGCTGCGCCCCCCCCCTTCCCCTAGTCCTATTAGGACTAGGAGAGGTGGCCGGCCCCCTCCTCCTCTTTTCCCCTCCGAGGAATCCTAGTTGGACTAGGATTGGAGGGGGAATCCTACTCCCTGTGGGAGTAGGACTCTCCTGCGCCTCCCCCCCTTTGGCCGGCCAGCCTCCCCTCCTCTCCTCCTTTATATACGGAGGCAGGGGCACCTCTAAACACACAAGTTGACACAAGTTGATCCACGTGATCTATTCCTTAGCCGTGTGCGGTGCCCCCTGCCACCATATTCCTCGATAATACTGTAGCGGAGTTTAGGCGAAGCCCTGCTGCTGTAGTTCATCAAGATCATCACCACGCCATCGTGCTGACGAAACTCTTCCCAGACACTTTGCTGGATCGGAGTCCGGGGATCGTCATCGAGCTGAACGTGTGCTCGAACTCGGAGGTGCCGTAGTTTCGGTGCTTGATCGGTTGGATCGAGCAGACGTACGACTACTTCCTCTACGTCGTGTCATCGCTTCCGCAGTCGGTCTGCGTTGGGTATGTAGACAATGCTCTCCCCTCGTTGCTATGCATCACATGATCTTGCGTGTGCGTAGGAAATTTTTTGAAATTACTAAGAAACCCATCAATTAGCAGCAGCGCGCTCCCTGCCGCCGCGCTACTGGTAAACTTATGTCGTTGTGTACTGTCGGTGGATTTTTGTAGCAGCGCGGTTTAAGCGTCACGCGCTACTGCTAAGTTTGCACCAGTAGCGAGCTTTCCGTAGCCGCGCTGCTACTACTTAGCAGCAGCGCCTGTTTTTATGCCGCGCTGCTGCTAAGATTCTGTGTATAAGGTTTTCCCTAGTAGTGCTAGCATGGATAATAAACGATTATCATGAACAAGGAAATATAATAATAACTAATTTATTATTGCCTCTAGGGCATATTTCCAACATGGGCCTTCCTATGTGTCTTATGTACGCACATTATCTTTATGCATGTCTCTCATGCAATGTCTCACACCTCTCTTCCTAATCGACGAGTATGATTCTAGCAGAGCATTCTGTAGGATGCCCCTTAAAGTTAGGTTGGATGAATAGTAATATCAGCGATAAAGGGGTTACCTTAGTCCGAGAACCTAGGGTTACAAATCCTAGCCGGCTTTGTCAGTGGACACAGAGTCCTTCACAATTCTGCTATCTTTGTCTTGTACGACTAGTCATCCATGGGTCTTCCTAAATGTGTCACGGGCCGACCAATGTGGTGCAGGACAGAACCGAACGAAGGGCCTCACCTCGACCCACCGGACCTCATGCGGTGACACACCCTATATGCCCCCACGTCTCATTATCATCTCACACCCACACATACCAACACAAACACCACACACAGAGAAAATTTCTCCTGGTGCCTCTATTTCCTCCCCCCTTGCATATACACACTCAAGGGAATGGAATCACTTGTCGTGATGTCATATTCGTCTCTCTCTCTAGACCACTCTCATTTCTCGTGCTATCTCTCCC
>NC_041382.1:777248447-777256955 GCF_002162155.2 Triticum dicoccoides
CCCGTCGGCCCCTCTATCCATGCCTCTCTCGAATACGTAATACACACACATACCTCTCTAGGCCCCGCCAAATGCATCAACTACACATTCACACATGTTACATCACGTACCCCATTGATCTAAAAAGCCCTCTCTTCACGTTTATTTCGCATACAACATTCCTTTTGAATAAAGTGTGGCCAAAAAATTATTTTAGAGTTTCTACATATATACAACATTACAAAGTTATATGGAGGAGTATGAAAGCTAATTTGCATTGCATGGTGACCACAATGATATTCATTCCGCACTGTGAATTTGTATATTTTTATACTATATACAAAGTTAGTCATAATAAAGAGAAACGAAGAGCATCTCTCTCTCCATCGCATACCCCCCTGTACGCCCCTTTCACGTATGCACACAAAACTATCTCCAGGTCCTCTAAAAGTAAGCCCCCAGAAAATTCACGCATGTTTCATCTTTCTCTCGCTATGCAATGACGATCATTGTATTTGAAGCGAAAGCACGATACGTACATTGGACTCCAGAATCCACTCACTACGGTCACCATTTACATTTAGTGGTTATTATACAGTCACGAGCTCACCGTACAACTCTGTATTTGCTCATGACATGACTAGCTGACCAGTTAAATGCTCCATGTGGCACCTCTAGTGTTGCCTTACATTATCTCACTACCATCGTGCCCACCTGTCGACTTATATCTACTCTACATCTACACTCTTATAAAATACACTCTTATAAAAAACATAGTTGGTGATGATGGTGTGCCTGCCATCCTGCAATATAGGTTGTCCGATTTATATCCGACGGATAGGAAACAAACTATGGCAATTTTTCAAAAAGGTACCCACACACCTCTCCACATTTGCAAATAAGACCTTCCCTCGTTCATCCTTTTTCTCTCACAAGATAAACAAGTCATACAAATGCATCTTGATGTTACATGCAACGCACGGCCATCTTGCTAGTAAGAATGAAAACAAACGACAAAAAAATATTTGGACGGTGGTTCGAAGTCATGACCGCGGGCACAACGGACAAGGTGGCCTTGTATTGGTATGCTGAGCCATCTGTTTTAACACACATGACCTAGTGTCGTGATTATACACACATGCACGCATGCACACGAACTGCATCCACGCGACACTCACACAAACACATGCACCCACGCATGCACGCAACACTCACACGTACACACGCAGCCACGCATGCACACAACACTCACACGCACGCACGCAACACTCACACGCACACACGCACACATGCATGCACACACCAGTACACCACACGACCAACACACACTCTCACGCTCAAGTGCTCAACCTACACGTGCATGCGCACACATCAGGCCCTGATAGACACATACACAACCAGGTGATTCCCGCGCATGGGTTGGAGCCTTGTCGTGCCTGCGTAAATTTGTGTTTATCTGACCTTTTGCCTATGCGAACTGACAGGTGGGACCCACAAGGAACGTGGTCAATTTAACTAGTCAACATGCGCCACGCAGACTATTTGGCCGGTCAACAGAGTGCAATCCGACGCTGAACTGTGAGCAAGTGACCGTATAATCACTGCAAAACGTATATAGTGACCGTAATCAGCTTATTCTGAAGTTCGGTCACCGTATTACGCTTTTCTCTCTATAGGCCCTCCAAAACTACATCTCTACACGTTCTCGCATGTTACATCTAACAACTATGCAATACAGCACTACTACTGCACTCTAACACAATAAATCATATGTGTTTTTAGTTTTACTAGATATCATATTGTTACTTATAATTATTCAGTTTGCATACATTAAATTGACTTTGAAATGTATGGCCAGTATCATCTACCGCGCGGGAAAAATCCCACCCTTTCCTATTTAATCGGGTTTGTATCGATGGATCGTGCGAAACAGCAAAACTATAGTACTATACAGTACAAGTGACAGTTCACTGGGCCGTCGTGTCGTCTACTCCTCCGTCTTAAGAGTGGAGCGCTCGCTTTCATAAATCTTCTAGTCCCTTTCGCCGACATGTGGGACATCAAGCTACCGGTTCCACCTGCCATATCGAAATACAGTGCAGAGCAGCCGGGGTGAAGCACCCCAGTCATGGCGCCGGCGTAGTAATGAGCAATGAGGCGTCAAATCACAAAGCTGGACCTTTCCCGCAGTTAAGTTGGAGGGACGAAGCAACCATCATTTCACTCGTTGCTGAATTCGCTTCTCCCTCATCTTCTTCAACTTAACCACGTGTTGCTTCTGCCGTTGTTTTGCCTCATGTGGGACCGCATGTTAGCAAACCGCCAGGACAACGTCCTCCGAAAATAAGAAGCCTAATCCTAGACTTACAAAGGGCTACGTAGCTGCTGCGTATACTTTCCATCTAATACATATATGCCCCCCTGATTTTTAGGTGGGGTGGGCCAAATCCTCTCCTTTAATCCAATCAAATAGTCCCACATCACATCAGTTCGTAACTTTATGTAAACCATTACGTGGATGTAGCATTGCTCAAATAAGAAACCTCCCCCGCCATCCGCGCAGCAAAATCACCTCCGTTTTACTAATCTTGATTCTATAATTTTTTAGATAAATATAATTGAGATTTGTATTGATAGCACACAGGAGCAAAACCATGTGGTATGGTTAAGGGCATCCACAATGTGTAGCCAAATGTGAAAATAGCTTTTGGCATCGTGGGAACCATTGTGGACGGTGTTGCCAAAGCCAAAAAGATGAAACCGAAGCTCCTTGATTGATTGATTGAAGGAATAGAAAAATGCAACGTCTCTCCTCTTTCTCACATGCTTGGACGCATGTAGTACATTATAGAGCACAGAGTCTACTCCCTTGTCCCTTCTATCACAAATCACAAAGCAGTGAGGCGTAAAATCACAAAAACACGGACGAAGCAACCATCATTTCACTCTTCGCTGACTCCGCTTCTCCATCGTCTTCTTCGAGAAACCATCTCACCGCACTAGTACTCCTAGTAGTACTAGTAAAGGACTTCCTGGATACAAATAAGGCGGTTGTCTCGGCTTGCAGGCGGCACCTGTGAACGACTTACCGTGGTCTCCCTCAATGGTGTTCTTTGTCGAACGCACTTCGCCAAACCACCAAAAAAAGATATCGTCGACATCACCGCAATGGGGAAGGAAGTCAAATATAGTTACTACCTCCATTTTTTGTACACAAGGCCAGTATATCAAAATTACAATTTGCAAAGGGCCACTAACACTAATCGAGGCAAAATTGATGGGGTTAGCAACTAAAGGACATTAATATCCCCTGCATGCATGCGGAAGTGAGAAGGTTGGTTTGCATGGCGCTGCATTAATCAAGCGATGAGGAGTGAGATGGTTAGCTCTTTGGTCTTTGGAGAAAAAAATACGCATTAATTGACACGTGAAACGAGGATTTGTATCGATTAAATCCCGCGAAGGAAAACTCCGCCTTTCTAGTTTAATGCTAGTACTCCTAGTACGTACGCACTTATCCTGTTTGGGTCTAGGCCTTGCATTGCCAAACTTCGCCACACATTTTTTCCAAGCTTGCCTAAAGTTTTCAAAATGAGAAGGAGGTATACATGCGCACGGCTGTCGCGGTCGCACTGCACCCTCACACGGTCGCTCCTGCACGCCGCGGTCGCACTGCACCCTCACACAGTCGCTCCTGCACACTGCAAACCCAACCAAGGGAACGCACCCTCACTGACACGTGTTGTCGCATGTGAAAAAACCAAACTTAGCCATCCTATCACTGACACATAATTTTCGTTTATAGAGTATATTTATCCAACCACATGTTGGGGAGTATCCGTACGGCCCGTGCGGTGGTCTGTTGGGGAAGAAGAAGAGGTTAGGAAGAAGGAAAGAAGGGTTAGGAGACGTAGGATATTCATCCAACCGCCTGAAATGGTAGACTGACCCAAGTCAGGCGACTTGCATAAAAAATATATGTTTTTACACAGCAAAAGATCCATAAAAACAACAACATAAAGAAAACCTATCACTGCTCGCGGAAAGAGACGGCCTCGTCGTCTTTGGCTGCCGGCGCGAACCAGCCATCGCTGCCGACGTGTGTCTCCGCACCGTGGTTGTCCTCGGCCTCCAGCTACTCGTTCAAGCAGAGCGTGTGGGCACTCAGCACGGACGAGAGCACAACCCGGTTCAAGTCGAGGACGTCCGGTTCCGCCTGCAGGAGGGCCTCGATGGCAGTGGCATCCGCGCGCTCCACATCGAGTCGAGCCTCCGCCGCCCGGTTCAAGTCCAGGACGTCCGCTTCCACCTGCAGGAGGCGTCGATGAGAGCGGCATCTGCGTGCTCTGTGTCGAGTCGTGCCTCTGCCGCCCGGTTCAAGTCCAGGACGTCTGGTTCCGCCTGCAGGAGGGCCTCGATGGCAGCGGCATCCGCACGCTCTGCCTCAAGTTGAGCCTCCGCCACCCGGTTCACATCCACGACATCCGGTTCCTCCTGTAGGAGAGCCTCGATGGCAGCGGCATGCGCGCGCTCCGCGTCGAGTTGAGCCTCTGCCTCCCGGTCCTCCTTTAGTATCTCCATGTTGAACCGCTGGTCCGCCTGCACCATGGGGGACTCGGACACCGGCACGTAGTCGACGTCCATCGTCTCATACCCATCGGGGGCCTTCTGCGTCGCGACCTCTGCCATGAACATTGGATCGGCTTCCTCCTCCTCGTAGCTTGGCTCCAGAGAACTCGGGGATTGGCCCACCACAAAGCGAGCTTGGGAACGGCGGTCTGTGGCGCTGACCGCCGCTGCGATTTCTGCGCGGCGCTCTGGCGTCAGCATCTTGCAGTAAGTGATCTTGCGGCGCACCATAACTTTCCGGCGAACTAGGGACGCTTGATGCGGGCTAGGGGATCGAAAGGTGGGGGAATGGGCTGGAGATTTGGTGTGGTTTTAGGGCAGTGCCTAGCGTAGGCTGAGCAGCGAAGGTTCTGGTGTGAGTAGTGGTTCCGGTGACGACCGGTCAATCGGTTTTGACTGTACATCGCTCTTGTCGCGTTCGCGTTGCAGCCCGGCATGCTGGACCCTGCACGTCGCTCACCGAATGGAACGTGCTTCGTCTTGCATTTTCACTCGCTTTGGGACCGCAGTTGAGAGCAAACCGACGTCCCTCCCCCTCCCCCACCCGCGTCATTTATTATACCACCACTCCCTCATTTTATGCGGAGTAAATAAAAACAGAGGGAGTATACTACGGATGAGGATCCCCTGACGCGGCCGAACCCATTGAGTAACTGACATGCGGGACCTAGCAAGCATGGGCCGCTAGTAAGTGACCGAAAGGGAGGGTAAGGCAGGGATACCTACGTCAGAGGATCCACTTCCACTATATTACTTTGACCAAATGTTAGAGTAATAATATATGACATGAAACTTACACAAATGTTAGAGTAATAATATATGACATGCAACTTACACAAAGCATACAGGGTCTAATGCATTTTTTGAGGCTAACTTTGACCAAATGTTAGAGTAATAATATATGACATGCAACTTACACAAAGCATACGGTCAAATTCGTATGTGAAAGGAGTTTCCAATGATATAATTTTCACATTATACATCTCATGTACTATTAATCTTGTCAATAGTCAAATTGGAAACCATCTCGAGTACAAATCTAGGAGTACATATGAATCTAACAATATTGATTGGGTGTTGTTGAATGTTGATACCTTTTTTATCAAAGTAGAGATACTTTGACTACACATAGAACTTATATGTAAACTAGAAAGGATAGGGGGAGTATATTGTACGTTCAAACGAACATTGAATACCCTTTATATATGATTCGCAGATGCTATGATCATCGGTTCAAAATTTTGAATCCGCCTTAGGTATCACGTGCCCCCACTCATTCCCTCTCGATTCGATCTCGGGGTCCGGAGATCTATTGAAAGAGACTAGGGTGGGTACATGCGAATGATACTCGGTGGAATGTTCAAATGAGGCATGCGGGAGGATGGACTCGACTGGAGGGTGACATGATCGATGGAGAAGAGGGTTGGAGAGGAATGAGAAATAAGCAAATGCCACATGATTATACTTGAATGGATCAAATAAACAATAAGTTGTCTCGCTTGGCCTACATAGTGAAAGGCCTAATGCGTAATGCGGAGCACTAACGCTCGAATATGGCCGGGAAAACAGGGAAACCGACATGTGGGGCACACCCGTCGGGACGACGTAGCGCAGACTAGTCCAATGGAGGAGCTGGCCCACGGCCTCCTCACCACTGACAACCGTTCATGTGGGTCATTGGGGCCAACAACGGGGCGCAGCTCCAGCACCGCCTCTGCACTCGGCGACCGCGGTGAGCGACACACTCATATCGTCGCTAGACACGGTCCGTTTCAGTGTGCCGAGGGTGGCGTTAGTGTTGTGGCATGACCAACGGTATGTTTGGTTTGTTCCCAAGGTTGCCCCATCAAAGCATTGCGTAGCCAAAATTTTGGTTGAGGTATTGGTTGCCCATGATTTGGCCGACGTTGGCAAGAAAAATGAACTAGAGTTGGCTAGAATTCATTGGCATGCCAAAAAAATGGCAACCATCCAAACAAAGACCAATCTTTGGGTCACGACCAAAATTTTGGTTGAGGGATTGGTTGCCCATGATTTGGCCGACATTGGCAAGAAAAATGAACTAGAGTTGGCTAGAGTTCATTGGCATGCCAAAAAAATGGCAACCATCCAAACAAAGACCAATCTTTGGGTCAGGACCAAAATTTTGGTAAGGTGCACTTTGGCCAAAATCCAAACACACCCCAACACCCGGCTCGTCGAGGATGCATGGGGCACCGCGACGCGTCCGCGGAGTGGTGTAGCGCGGCCAACTGCATCCTCTGGACCTGAGACCATGCCGGGTCGTCTTGCTTTTTCAATGACATGCAGGGATCGCATGTGAGCAAAGGGCATCTCCAATGTTGCCACGACCGCAGCTGACTACCCTGGCACACCAAAACCCTCGTCCCTCGCGTCGTCGCGTGGTGCATTCCCTACCGGCGCCAGCTGCCCGCATTCATGTCGTCCGTTCGTATGTCATCATTAAGAGGCTCGGTGCCCGAGGAACCAACTCCGGCGACTTAATGATGCACCCGGGCGCTTGGCCTCACCGGAATGCGCTACTTAAAGCGGCAACACCCAGCTAACCTCCACACCATAGCGCATCGTCCTCCTACCTCGCACCACATCCGACATGATCGCCGGTGCGAATGCTCTGCGAGAGAGCTTGTCTTCGGGGATGAAGCTCGAGGTCACCACCCTCGCTCAAGTCGCCTCTTGCCGCCGTCCAACGTCCGGCACCGCCGAGGTCGGGGACTCCTCCGAGGATGAGTAGGGCATGGGAGGCGGCAGGGCATGGTGTGCCAACTGGCCGGTCCGTATCCCGTGTTCTACTCTTCCTCGCCGGAGACCGCACCTTCACTTCATGGGTCTTGAACCCCGCCCCCGTACATAGAGATCGCAGATGGAGGACGTCGGTCGCCGCCGTACAATAGGTTTAGGGTCGAGTTTCTTTTATTTTTCTGTCCTATAAAAGTTTGAAATGTAATGAAAATCTGCCATGTTTGCATTAATCTCGGCCGGTGTATATGAACTTTCACAATAATATACATATTGTAGGAGTACTAGCAAGATGCCTGTACGTTGCACGGAAGATCAAGATCTTGTGGGAGAAAAGGATGAACGAGGGAAAGCCTTATCTGCAAATGTGGAGAGGAGTGCGGGTAAATTGTCATAGTTTCCTTCCTATCCGTTAGATATAGATCGGACGACCTATATTGCAGGATGACAGGCACACCATCATCACCAACTCTGCTTTTTATTGAACCGAGACAAATCTAACATGCAAAGTAAAATAAACACATAGGGTCTATACATACACAAATTATCTTAGGCACTCCAATAGTACATCCACTAAACATTCACGCATTTCACATCTTTCTACATCTACGGGAACCTACGAAAGGGTTAACGTAAATTGCCTCTCTCTCTCGTCCCCTGATTTTCATGGTGGTGGGCCCCTCCCTCCCCTCAATCTAGAATCAACAGCTCACACGTTTCACATTATGTTAATTACGTAACTAGGATTACGTAGGTGTAGCATTACTCGTCCTAAAAAACCCAACTAAGCCAACCTCCCAGCATATCGCGCGGGAAAATACCCGGACGCGCCGTTTTAGTCGGGATTACCGGATTACTAGTAGTAGTATCGATGGATCGTGCGAAGCAACAAATTTTTTTGAGGGGGCGAAGCACCTAGTTTAAAAGGAAAAAAGGCGATACACTCACAACACTCCTGTCGCGGTCACATTGCACCCCACACACGTTCGGGCCTGCACACGGCTCACGCAAACGGAATGCGCTTCGGCTTGCCTCTTCACTGACACGTGGGACTGCACTTGGAGAAACCGACCATGCGCCAAACTCCCCCGCCCATCGCGCGAAAATCCTCCCCCCCCCCACACACACACACCCAAAAAT
>NC_041382.1:777257615-777266886 GCF_002162155.2 Triticum dicoccoides
CCCCCTCCCCCCTGTCCCCTTCCACTCCATTCGCTCCGCCAAAGCCGCCCTACCCGCCGCGCCGACACGTCGGTGCCGCGGTTTGGCGATCCTCTCGCTCCCACAGTACGCTCTCGTAGACTGCCGTCTTCTAGCCGCGCCGCCACCTCTGGCTACGTTCTTGTGGAAGCACACAGCAGTCAGCGCCGCCACCGCTGGCGATGTTCGTGTGGAGACGCACGGCGATCAGCTTCTCCCACGGTACGCCAATTCTAGACTGAGGCCCCGTTCATGTCAGTGTAGCACTGAATGTTAGCTGATAGACGCTGTTAATCTCACTGTTTGTCGAAGTAGTTTACTACCAATATGCTATGCTTAAGAAGCTTCCTTTCCCTGTTCTGCACTCAATCTGCTTAGCTGAGATGGCATGCCAAGGCCGATTAGTTGCTAAAATATCCTGCCATATATTTATTGTGACGTAGATTGCCATGGTCTAGTAGCCAATCTGTTAGGTGAAATAGCTCTACACTGTTTTATACTCGATCTTTGTTGCTGCGATGGCCTTCGATAGTTCGATGGCTGTGTGCTCAGCCTCATTGACTGCTGAAATAGCCTGCCATAATTTGGCACTCAAATCCGTTTGCTGAATTAGCTTTACATATATTTTGTTACTTAGATCTGCTCATCCAAATATCTAGCCATAGCTTTAGACATCGACCTAGGTATTTTTTTCTGGACTTCATAAAAAAGCATATATGTTTTTCCTGTAGGAAGAACTAATTTGTATGTCTAACAGATGGACATGACTTGGATAACTTCTGCTCGAAGATTCTCCGCTGCATATGTCGAGGGGGTTAAAAACTTCATGAACTTTATCAGAGCTGAGTACGGTGGTCCGAAATCAGATGTGCTCTGCCTGTGTAGCAGTTGTATGAATTCAGTTACAAGACCCCAGTCAACTGTGCAAAATCATCTACACTTGTATGGGATGTCGGTCACATATACTAGGTGGGTTCATCATGATGAAGCTCTAAACGTCAATGTTATTGACTACGTGGAAGCAGCAGATCACCATCTTGATTTGCCTGATGCTCAGGTGGAAGAGGAGGAGGTGGTGGTGGCGGAGCCAGTGAGTTTGACCAACATTGAAACAATGCTACGAAATGCTCATGCAATCCGTGAACTTTCACCTGCAGAAGAAAAACGGTGGGCCCACATGTTGGAACAATGCAACGTTGCTGTCACCCCAGGAAATAAGCTGTTAGTATTCTCAGCTATGGTCACCTTTCTTCAGGTGAAGACATCTGAGCGGATGACCAAAAAATCATTCGATGTGATGTTGGCTGCTTTCCGCAAATCTTTCCCGGATGCGTCTGAGCTGCCACACACCTACCATAAAATGAAGAATTTCCTTCGTGCAGTTGGAATTGGATATGATATGATCCATGTTTGTAAGAATAATTGTGTTCTGTTCCGAAAGGATTATGCCAACTTAAGTGAATGCTCGAAATGCAAATCATCAAGATGGAAAGATGGTGATGCTGTGAAGATGATTCCTCATAATGTTCTGAGACATTTTCCAATTACACCAAGATTGCAGAGGTTGTTTCATGATGCTGAAACAAGAGAGGATGTACTGTGGCATTCTAGGAACTAGGAGTACAGAGATCAGAATGTAATGAGCCATCCATCTCATGGTAGTGAGTGGAAAAGCTTCAATGATAAACACAAAGAGTTTGCTGCTGACCCGAGAAACATTAGACTTGGCTTAGCTTCAGATGGATTTAACCCATTTGGCCACCAGAGCGCCACATATAGCATGTGGCCAGTGCTTGTTATCCCTTACCACATGCCTCCAAATGTCTGCACCAAAGAATCAAACTACATGATGGCCTTGCTCATCCCAGGTCCAAAAAGTCCTGGAAAGGATTTTGATTTGTTCATGGAGCCTCTTGTGGAGGAACTTCAACAGCTATGGAAGGGTGTTCTCACTCGAGACATATATAGCAGCCCACCAGCTGATTTCTTTCTGCGTGCTGTTATAATTTGGTGCATCCATGATTATCCGGCTTTGGGCACTATGTCAGGGCGAACGACACATGGTTACAATGCATGTGTTCGCTGTGATAGGAATCCGCTGTCATATGCAATACTTAGCAAGATCTGTTACATTGGACACCGATGTTTCCTTGCCAAGGACAAGTTGCATCCTAGAAAATACCGAAGACATGTGTTCAATGCAAAGCATGAAAACCGTGATGCGCCAAAGAGGCTCACCATCGATGAGTTGCAAGTGGAATTAGAGAAGTTCAGGAATATTACACCAGGAAACCATCCTGGTAATGGTAGCAGGAAAACGAAGCATGGCAGGGTAGAAGAGAGATTATTGTTTACCCGCAGGTCCACTTTGTGGGACTTGGAGTATTGGAAAGATTTGGATCTGCGGCATAATCTTGATGTGATGCACATCGAGAAAAATATATGTGACAGCATTATCGGCACACTTCTTAATATTGAAGGCAAGACGAAAGATACCTTAAAATCTAGGATTGATTTGACACACCTGGGTATCAGAAAGGATTTGTAGGTGCAAGATGAAGGTAAACCACAGGATATGGCACCAGCTGTGTACGTCTTGGACAAGGTAAAAAGAAAAGAATTCTACGAGGTCCTGTCACGTGTGAGATTCCCACATGGATTTGCTTCCAACCCTAAAAGGAGAGTCAGTGCAGATGGAAACAAGGTACAAGGGTTGAAAACTCATGACTGCCACATCCTACTTCAAAGGGTTTTACCTATTATCCTTAGAGGATTGGGCGCCCTGACTTATACAGAGCAGTTGCAGAGTTGGGACAATTCTTCAGGGAACTCTGCAGTAGGAATATCAGATAGATGCTTTGGAGTGTCTTAGAGACAAGATACCAACTATCCTATGCGACCTTGAGAAGATATATCCTCCAGCCTTCTTTGATGTGATGGTGCATTTGGCTGTTCATCTACCTGATGAGGCACTACTTAGAGGTCCAGTATAGTATGGCTGGATGTACCCTATTGAAAGGTGGCTAAGCACTTTCAAGGGTTATGTTAGGAACAGAGCTAGACCCGAGGGTTCCATTCCAGAGGCCTACATTGCTACAGAAGCATTGACATTCTGCTCAAAATACATTGAAACAGCTGATCAGCTTAGCAAAGAGGTGGGTGAAGACAATCCCGGGCTCAATGTTTTCGATTATTCTGTTTGAGTTACAGGGAAGAGTCGACAAGAGGACAAACCTAAAGATTTGGACAAAATGGTTTGGTATGTGTTGAATAACTGTCCTAAGATACTACCTTATATCAAGTAAGTGTGGTACTGCAGCTTATACATCGTAATCTACTAAACTTGCAGCACATTCTTATATATTTAGATGTTTGACACGATCACTATGTTGTGCAGCATCTACAAAGAGGAGTTACTGCCGCAAAATCCAAGAAACATTGACAAACTGGTTATGGCAGGATTTGCGAAATGGTTCAAGAACCATGTAAGCTTTTGAAGTGCACTATCAGTTTTTTTAATATATCGAGTACATAAGATGATCAGTTTGTCTATTTTCTAACCATAGGTTAAGAAGATGTTGGAGGATGGGCAGGCAGTTGATGATGTCCTTTACTCACTAGCAATGGGTCCTGATACTCAGGTAAGACATTATGAATCTTGCGTTGTTGGAGATGTGCGCTACAACACCCTTGCACGAGACGAAGGCAGGAAGACACAAAACAGTGCCATCATGAGCACAGATACGTATGGCAAAGAGACAACTGAAATGTATGCTAACATAACAAACATTGTTCAGTTGCAGTATATCTCCAGTTTCGAGGATCATCGGTGTGTGGTTCTGTTGTGTTGTCGTTGGTATAACCTGTTTTCCAAGATCGCAAAACCCAGAGCTGATGATTATTTCAAATCCATCAATGTCAAGGCAGCGTACCAGACCAACGAGCCTTTTATTTTGGCAAATCAAGCAACAGAGATGTTTTTCTTGGAAGACACATTTGCATGTAGCGATGACTGGAGAGTATTGCAAAGGTTTGTGCAGAGGAATTCGTTTAATGAATTTGCACAACAAGATGATGCTTACACTGCTCCTGATGTACAAGATAACATAGATGTTCCTAAAATCTTTGAGAACCATCACGTCAATGACACCGGCGAAAAGATTGCATGTCGTGTTGTGGACATACAAGAGTTGATCAAGAAGAAGCCAATGCTCGAGGATGTTGAGGACGAAGAAGAAGATGACACCATGGGGAATTACGATTCAGACTGATACACATGGCGAAGATGTTGACATTGCTGTTGCGGATGATGATTGCATTGCTTTTGTCGTATTTGCCTGTCAGAAGACGTTTTTTATCTACTATGTGAAATTGTGTTTGCTATGACAACTGAAACCTGATGGACATGTTGTTCAGTATTTTGTTGTGAGAACATCACTTGTTATGTATGCTGATTTGTGTTTGGTGATTGTATGACAACTAAAACATGATGACATTGTTGTTTAGTTGTACTTATATTTGGCTGTGAAACTTGAATTTGATGACATAGTTTGCTGTTGGACTACAATTTGCTCGATGTCTTCGAATGAGAACAAAGCTGACTCGACAGGGCCTCTGCTATTTATTTATTTATATGAGCAAAAGGGGATACCCCCTGATTTCCGTTAATAGAAATCATTAGATGTTCACAACACTACGCCCAGCCTGCTACACAGGTTTCATTCATTACTAGTTTCAGCAAAGTGCTCATGTCGTAGCCACTGAATACATCATGAGTGCTACATACACTACAAATAAAGAGACAATCATCCTACAAAGCACATCAATTTTGCCCATTATCTTCACAAGCTCTTTCATCTCCTCATTGCTGTCAAGGCCGTTCAACAGCTGTTGCTTGGCCATGATCAGAGGAACTACATCTTTAACCTTCTGCTCTGCATCTTCCTCTTCTGCCGTTCCTTCAGTTACTTGTCCAACACCCCAACCTACTGGTATTGGGATTCCTCGGCTAACCAAATAATCAGCATAGTTGCATTCCCCCACATCAGCAACTTCCCAAAAATACAAATCACACGAATCTTCCCTTTTCTGCACGAATCAAATTGGAAGATCATCAACCAAACTATTAAAAAAAATCAACAACTGAAAGCAACAGAACAACACTTAAACATATTATTACCCCATGATTCGGGAATTTGTAGAAGACTCGGCTAGGGTTGCGGATTGTGGTTGAGATGCGACGGATGACTCTACGTGATTTGCAGCAGTGGCACCACACCAATGGCA
The DNA here is from genome assembly GCF_002162155.2 of Triticum dicoccoides. Lineage (NCBI taxonomy): Eukaryota > Viridiplantae > Streptophyta > Magnoliopsida > Poales > Poaceae > Triticum > Triticum dicoccoides. The sequence continues at coordinate 777,262,920 of NC_041382.1, forward strand.
GCGGGTTGCGATGAGCAATCGGCTGCGGTGTGTGTGCCGGCAGGGGTGTGATGAGACCCACAGGCGATGGTACAGGTGGCGACTTGGCGCATATTTGGTTGTTACCTGCTGAAGAGCAGGTGGACGAGCAGCCAGCGGACATGGTTGCTGCGGCCAGAGCTTCTGATGCTAGGTAGAGTAAGTAGAAAAGAGGAGAAGCGAACGTTGGATATGTCAGTTTCATTACTTACAGAGTAGCATAGCACCATATATAGTCATAGTCTAGGTTTGGATTCGAACCAGCTATAGGAGCACGTCTTTCTTTTTTCTAAAACTCAGCAACGTCTCTTTACTGGTACACTAGCTTGTTCTATACGCCTTCCCAAGTCTTTGATTTTCTTTCCCTTTTTTGCGAGGAAGGAAGGAGGACAAAATTGAGAGTTCCTGGGACTCGAACCCAAGACCTCTTGGTTGAAAACCAAGGGTGCTAGTCACTTATGTGGCGAACGTTCCCTATGAGGAGGACGACAGACGAACGCATTTTCCTCGTAGTTTTCTTCCTATATATAAAAAAGTATGCTATTTGGTGTCTGCTTAGTCAATAAACGTTTGTGCCAACCTTGACCATTGGATTAACATTCAACGTCTATCGCGTTTCTTCAGTCTCTTCTTCCTCGAGCCGCCAAAGCCAAACCAGCGCCGGCGGGACCGCCTGCTCCGGCCTCCCATGGCTGGCTGTGATCTTCCCCGGCTCCTGTTCGTTCCCGTCTGAGGCCTCACCATCGTCCTCCGCCTTGGTTCACTCGCCGCGGCACCGCCCTCCGGTGTTGTCAACATGGTCAACAACCGAGAGCAATAAGGAGATGACTGTACATGGTGAGGATGACAGTAGGGACCCAGTAGCGCACGCAGTAATTTTGGTTTTTCGGGACGGAGAAGGGTATCAACTGGGTTGTGCGGGACCCGTGGTCCGTCTAGCCCAGGCTTTTATTTCATATGTTTAGCACATGACCAGCCCAGTTTGTTTTTTTCGTTTCTGAAAATGGCTAGCTAGCTATTTTGTTTTTTGCAGAATAACCAACGTAGGCCTACTTGCTTTTCTATGCCCTGCTGGGCTGGAAATCTTTCAAGACGAGGAGGGATGCATTTTGCCCAGAAAATGGGCTATAAGTAATAAGAAATGGGCTATAAGTAATAATAAATGGGCTGTAAAATGAAAAAATACAGCAAACATGCAATTAGTTCCAAAATATTGTTTTCTTTCGGATTTTGATATTTTAAATTTCATTGTTTTTGTGCGGGTAAAATTTCATTGAATTTAAACTAAGGTATATTTAGATTTAAAATAAATTTGAATTTGGCTAGAAATTTCGGGCTGTATGCTGTTTGGGACAGATTTGGAGGCTGACTTGTGGGTCTACTAGGTTGATGTGTACTTTGGCTTTGTCAACTTAGTCCACAAATGGTTCTAGCAGCATTGACCGTTGGATGTTAATCCAATGGCCGTGCTGCTTCTTCAATATCTGATGTTCTTGCTCCAGCCGCCCAAACCAGCTCTGGTGGGACTGCCTGCTCTGGCCTCCCATGGTCGGTTGTGCTGCCGCACAGGCCGCACCGCCCCACCCTACTTCATTGCTGGCCAGGCCATTCCTCTACTCACCCACACCTCCTGTTATTTTCCGGCGACGGCAGCCGGACCAGTAAACCCTCGTACGCCCCACCGCATGGGCAACCATTGCCGAGTCTTCCCCGGCTCCGTGTCGTTCCCTTCCTAGGCCTCGCCGTCGTCCACCGCCATGGTGCTCTCGGCGCGGCCTGGTCAACATGGTCAACGAACGACATCCATCGGCCGTGGACTGTATGCGCAAAATAATGATTCCTCCACCTGATAGCTGGGACCCACCAGAAGGGCCTCTGTATTTCGTGAAAAAAAACATTCCCCCCGCTGACATGTCGGACCCACCAGCTATATCTTCGCACGCAAGGAAGTGCCTCCTTATTACGCACAAAAAAATGAATACCCCCTGCTAGTTGGGACCCACCATAGTGGGAGGATGACTTGTGGGCCAACTAAGTTGACGGGGATGGAGGGCTTTGTCAACTTAGTCAATATGAACGATTCTAGCTACAGTGACCGTACAATGTCCATCCAACGGCCGTACTGCTTCTTCAACCTCTGGTCTTCTTGCTCCAGCCGCCCAAAGCAGCGCCGGTCGTGCCGCATGCTCCTGCCTCCTGTGGCCGGTTGTGCTGCCGTGGAGGCCTCACCGCCCCCTACTATTTCCACCGCTGGCCAGGCCTTGCGGCGATGGCAGCCTCACACCGCAGCCGAACCAGTGAACCCTCGAACTCCTATCCGCGTGGGCTTCCACTGTCGCGTCTTCCCTGGCACCGCGTCGTCCCCTTCCTAGGCCTCGCCGTCGTCCACCGCCGTGGTGCTCTCGGTGCGGCATGGTCAATGTGGCCAAGGAACGACTTCCATCGGACGTGGACTATACATGGAGAGGCTGACAGTTGGGTCCACGGCCGCAGCAAGGAAGTGCCTCCTTATTACGCGGAAAATAATGATTCCTCCACCTGACAGCTGGGACCCACCGGACGGGCCACTGTATTTCACGGAAAAAACGTTTCCCCCTGACTGCTGGGACCCACCAGCTTCATCTTCGCACGCAAGGAAGTGTGTCTAGGCAAAAAAAGATTCGCCCCCTGACTGCTGGGACCCACCAGCTACACCTTCGCATGCAAGGAAGTACGTCCGAGCAAAAAAAAGAGTTGCCCCCCTGACTGCTGGGACCCATGGGCTACATCTTCGCACGCAAGGAAGTGCGTCCGGGCAAAAAAACGATTCGCCCCCCTGACTACTGGGACCCACCTGCTACATCTTCGCAGGCAAGGAAGTGCCTGACAGTCGGGATCCACCTGGTCGAAGCGTATGTAGTGTTGTCATTCTGGTCGCGAACATGTATATACATACTGGTCGATGTAGAGGCGCGCACGTGTCGTAGTAGAGGAGTGCACGTGTCGTGGTAGAGGCGTGCACGTAGCATGTACACGTACGTACAGCGGCCAGGGTGCAAGAAAGAAAATACGGCCACGTATGTGTACATACGGACGGGGTCTCGAATGCCTACTCGCGTATACGTACAGCCAGGGCTCGTGTACATGGCTGGGTCGGAACAGCGAAATAGCATCGTCGTCGTGTGCATGGGGAGGCAACGGAATGCGTCGTGTTCATGGGGAGGCAACGGAATGCGTCGTGTTCATGGGGAGGCAACGGAATGGTCGTGTTCATCGGGAGGCAACGGAACGCGTGGGAGCCAACCGGCTGGGTCGGAACGGAATGTGTGATCGTGTTCATCGGGAGGGCTTGGACAGAACAGGCGATGGAAACGAGGCCTAGCGTATCGCAAAACGGAGGAAACGGACCTCCTACATTCGGAACGGGGTCCTATTGATCGGGAGGGGTGTGGCGTACCGCAAAACGAAGGAAACGGACATCCTACGGTCGAAATGGGGGTCATGTTGATCGGGAGGGGTGTGGCGTACCGCAAAACGGATGAAACGGACCTCCTACAGTCGAAACGGGGGTCCTGTTGATCGGGAGGGGTGTGGCGTACCGCAAAACGGACGAAACAGACCTCCTATGGTCGAAACGGGGGTCCTGTTCATCGGGAGGGGTGTGGCGTACCGCAAAACGGGACTCCACGGGATATTGTTCATCTCCACCGTCGACCTCCTCCAGCCTCCACGGGCTACCATCGACCTCCTCCAGCCTCCACGAGCTCCTGTTCATCCAGCCTCCACCGCGCGCTACTCCACCGGCTACTATTCAACCACCCCTCCACCGTCTACTGTCCATCCAACCCTCCACACCACGGGGTCCTGTTCAACCACCCCTCCACGGGCACCCCTCCACCATCTACTGTTCATCCAGCCCTCCACACCATGGGGTCCTATTCATCCAGTGGCAACGCCACCGCTCACTGTT
>NC_041382.1:777267016-777286273 GCF_002162155.2 Triticum dicoccoides
GAAGGAATCGCTCGATCGGGTTCAGTTAACAGCCATTGATCGATCGCTCGGGTTCAGTAATGCGTAGCCTGCAGTGCCATCGTTCGGGTTCAGTTAGAGCCCAACGTGTCGCTCGGGTTCAGTTAGAGCCAACGCCTCGCACACACGCGCGTACGTGTACGAGAGAAACACGCATCGCTCGGCCCCCGACCTCCCACCGTAACCGGGAACTCCCCGAAATATTCCTCCCCCTCGCTTCTACCACGGTTTTTCCGTCATGGGCGGCCCAAAGAATGTCATGCAGCTGCGTCTCCGGCCCGCCCAGGACGAAAAGCCCATTTTCTGTCATGATTTTTTGTCATAGAAGTAGGATCCCACCACATCTATGATGATACCAGGTTTTGTCACAATTATCGTCATAGAAGTGTCATATGTATGACAGAAAAAATTTCGTTCGGCCCAAAATGTCACGGATGTGTCTTTTTTTGTAGTGTAGAGAAAGAGAGGGAGGATAGAGAGAGGGCGAATAAAACGGCAAGGGTGAAGTGGGGGAGAGGAAAATGAGAGGCAAATGGCAAATAATGTAATGCGGGAGATAAGGGTATGTGATGGGTACTTGGTATATTGACTCTTGCGTAGACCTCCCTGGCAACGGCGCCAGAAATCCTTCTTGCTACCTCTTGAGCACTGCGTTGGTTTTCCCCGAAGAGGAAGGGATGATGCAGCAAAGTAGCGTAAGTATTTCCCTCAGTTTTTGAGAACCAAGGTATCAATCTAGTATGAGGCTCCGCGCGAGACCCTCGTACCTGCACAAAACAAATAAATCCTCGCAACCAACGCGAATAGGGGTTGTCAATCCCTACACGGCCACTTACGAGAGTGAGATCTGATAGATATGATAAGATAATATTTTTGGTATTTTTGTGATAAAGATGCAAAGTAAAATAAAAAGCAAAGTAAAAAAAGCAAAGGAAATAACTAAGTAGTAGGAGATTAATAAGATGAAGATAGACCCGGGGACCATAGGTTTCACTAGTGGCTTCTCTCGAGAGCATAAGTATTCTATGGTGGGTGAACAAATTATTGTTGAGCAATTGACATAATTGAGCATAGTTATGAGAATATCTAGGTATGATCATGTATATAGACATCACGTCCGAGACAAGTAGACTGACTCTTGCCTGCATCTACTACTATTACTCCACTCATCGACCGCTATCCAGCATGCATCTAGAGTATTAAGTTAATGAAAACAGAGTAACGCCTTAAGCAAGATGACATGATGTAGAGGAATAAACTCATGCAATATAATGAAAACCCCATCTTGTTATCCTCGATGGAAACAATACAATACGTGCCTTGATGCCCCTACTGTCACTGGGAAAGGACACCGCAAGATTGAACCCAAAGCTAAGCACTTCTCCCATTGCAAGAAAGATCAATCTAGTAGGCCAAACCAAACTGATAATTCGAAGAGACTTGCAAAGATAACCAATCATACATAAAAGAATTCAGAGAAGATTCAAATATTGTTCATAGATAGACTTGATCATAAACCCACAATTCATCGGTCTCAACAAACACACTGCAAAAAGAAGATTACATCGAATAGATCTCCACAAGAGAGGGGGAGAACATTGTATTGAGATCCAAAACGAGAGAAGAAGCCATATAGCTACTAACTATGGACCCGTAGGTCTGAGGTGAACTACTCACACTTCATCGGAGGGGCTATGGTGTTAATGTAGAAGCCCTCCATGATCGATGCCCCCTCCGGCGGAGCTCCGAAACAGGCCCCAAGATGGGATCTCGTTATACAGAAAGTTACGGCGGTGGAATTAGGGTTTTGGCTCTGTATCTGATCGTTTGGGGGTACGTAGGTTGCTACGTCTTGAGCTTGCATTGGTTTTCCCCGAAGAGGAAGGGATGATGCAGCAGAGTAGCGTAAGTATTTCCCTTAGTTTTTGAGAACCAAGGTATCAATCCAGTAGGAGGCCACCCTCAAGTCCCTCGTACCTGCACAAAACGAAAGCTACTCGCAACCAACGCGATTAGGGGTTGTCAATCCCTTCACGGTCACTTACGAGAGTGAGATCTGATAGATATAATATTTTTGGTATTTTTGGGTATAAAGATGCAAAGTAAAAAGTAAAAGCAAAGTAAAAAAGCAAAGCAAGATTAAAGTGATGGAGATTGATATGATGAGAATAGACCCGGGGGCCATAGGTTTCACTAGTGGCCTCTCAAGAGCATAAGTATTCTACGGTGGGTGAACAAATTACTGCTGAGCAATTGACAGAATTGAGCATAGTTATGAGAATATCTAGGCATGATCATGTATATAGGCATCACGTCCGTGACAAGTAGACCGAAACGATTCTGCATCTACTACTATTACTCCACTCATCGACCGCTATCCAGCATGCATCTAGAGTATTAAGTTAAAAACAGAGTAACGCTTTAAGCAAGATGACATGATGTAGAGAGATAAATTCATGCAATATGAAATAAACCCCATCTTGTTATCCTCGATGGCAACGATGCAATACGTGCCTTGCTGCCCCTTCTGTCACTGGGAAAGGACACCGCAAGATCGAACCCAAAGCTAAGCACTTCTCCCATGGCAAGAACTACCAATCTAGCTGGCCAAACCAAACAGATAATTCGGAAAGACTTGCAAATATAACCAATCATACATAAAAATATTCAGAGAAGATTCAAATATTATTCATAGATAGACTTGATCATAAACCCACAATTCATCGATCTCAACAAACACACCACAAAAAGAAGATTACATCGAATAGATCTCCACAAGAGAGGGGGAGAACTTTGTATTGAGATCCAAAAAGAGAGAAGAAGTCATCTAGATACTAACTATGGACCCGAAGGTCTGAGGTAAACTACTCACACTTCATCGGAGGGGCTATGATGATGTAGAAGCCCTCTGTGATGACAGCCCTCTCCGGCGGAGCTCCGGAACAGGCCCCAAGATGGGATCTCGTGGATACAGAAAGTTGCGGCGGTGGAATTAGGTTTTTGGCTCCTGTTCTGATCGTTTGGGGGTACGTATGTATATATAGGAGGAAGGAATACGTCGGTGGAGCATCGAGGGGGCCACGAGGCAGGGGGCGCGCCCTAGGAAGGGCGCCCCCCACCCTCGTGACCTCCTCTTTGACTCCTTGGAGTAGGGTCCAAGTCTCCTGGATCACGTTCGGTGAGAAAATCACGTTCCCGAAGGTTTTATTCCGTTTGGACTCCGTTTGATATTCTATTTCTCCGAAACACTGAAATAGGCAAAAAAACAGCAATTCTGGGCTGGGCCTCCGTTAATAGGTTAGTCCCAAAAATAATATAAAAATGGAAAAGAAAGCCCAATATAGTCCAAAATAGTAGATAATATAGCATGGAGCAATCAAAAATTATAGATACGTTGGAGACGTATCAGGCATCCCCAAGCTTAATTCCTGCTCGTCCTCGAGTAGGTAAATGATAAAAAAAGAATTTTTGATGCGGAGTGCTACTTGGCATAATTTCAATGCAAATCTTCTTAATTGTGATATGAATATTCAGATTCAAAAGATTCAAGACAAAAGTTTATATTGACATAAAAATAGTAATACTTCAAGCATACTAACAAAGCAATTATGTCTTCTCAAAATATCATGGCCAAAGAAAGTTATCCCTACAAAATCATATAGTCTGGCTATGCTCTATCTTCACCACACAAAGTATTTATATCATGCACAACCCCGATGACAAGCCAAGCAATTGTTTCATACTCTAACTTTTTCAAAACTTTTTCAATCTTCACGCAATACATGAGCGTGAGCCATGGATATAGCACTATAGGTGGAATAGAATGGTGGTTGTGGAGAAGACAAAAAGGAGGGGAAGATAGTCTCACATCAACTAGGCGTATCAACGGGCTATGGAGATACCCATCAATAGATATCAATGTGAGTGAGTAGGGATTGTCATGCAACGGATGCACTAGAGCTAAAATGTATGAAAGCTCAACAAAAGAAACTAGTGGGTGTGCATCCAACTTGCTTGCTCACGAAGACCTAGGGCACTTGAGGAGGCCCATCATTGGAATATACAAGCCAAGTTCTATAATGTAAAATTCCCACTAGTATATGAAAGTGATAACATGAGAGACTCTCTACTATGAAGATCATGGTGCTACTTTGAAGCACAAGTGTGGTAAAAGGATAGTAGCATTGCCCCTTTTTATTTATTTTCTCCTTTTTTGGGCCTTCTTTTTTTCTTTGGCCTTTCTCTTTTTTGGGGACAATGCTCTATTAAATGATGATCATCACACTTTTATTTATTTACAACTCAATGATTACAACTCGATTCTAAAACAAAGTATGACTCTATATGGATGCCTCCGGCGGTGTACCGGGATATGCAATGAATCAAGAGTGACAAGTATGAAGAAATTATGAACGGTGGCTTTGCCACAAATACTATGTCAACTACATGATCATGCTAAGCAATATGACGATGATGAATGTGTCAAGATGAACTAGATGGTGGAAAGTTTCATGGCAATATATCTCGGAATGGCTATGGAAATGCCATAATAGGTAGGTATGGTGGCTGTTTTGAGGAAGGTATATGGTAGGTGTATGATACCGGTAAAAAGTGTGCGGTATTAGAGAGGCTAGCAAAGGTGGAAGGGTGAGAGTGCGTATAATCCATGGACTCAACATTAGTCATAAAGAACTCATATACTTATTGCAAAAATCTAGAAGTTATCAAAGCAAAGTATTATGCGCATACTCCTAGGGGGATAGATTGGTAGGAAAAGACCGTCGCTCATCCCCGACCGCCACTCATAAGGAAGACAATCAATAAATAAATCATGCTCCGCCTTCATCACATAACGGTTCACCATACGTGCATGCTACGGTAATCACAAACTTTAACACAAGTATTCTTTAAATTCACGACTACTCAACTAGCATGACTTTAATATTATCACCTCCATATCTCAAAACAATTATCATGTTTCAATCTTTTCTTAGTATTCAACACACCCAAAAGAAAGTTTCGCAAATCTTGAATACCAAGCATATTATTATTAAGCAAATTACCATGCTATTAAGACTCTTAAAATAATTTAAGTGAAGCATGAGAGATCAATAGTTTCTTTAAAACAAATCCACCATGTGCTCTAAAAGATCTAAGTGAAGCACATAGAGCAAAATTATAATGCTAAAAAGATATAAGTGAAGCACATAGAGCAAAACTACATAGCTCAAAAGATATAAGTGAAGCACATAGAGCAAAACTACTTAGCTCAAAAGATATAAGTGAAGCACATAGAGCAAAACTACTTAGCTCAAAAGATATAAGTGACGCACATAGAGTATTCTATAAAATTTTAATTCATGTATGGCTCTCTTAAAAGGTGTGTAAAAAGGATGATTGTGGCATACTAAGACACAAAGACAAAAAAAATACAAGACGCTCCAAGCAAAACACATATCATGTTGGTGAATAAAAATATAGCTCCAAGTAAATTATCGATGGAAGTGGAAGAAAGAGGGGATGCCTTCCGGGGCATCCCCAAGATTTGACTTCTTGGCGTCCTTGGATTATCTTGGGGGTGCCATGGGAATCCCCAAGCTTAAGCTCTTGCCACTCCTTGTTCCATAATCCATCAAAAGAATTCACCCAAAACTTGAAAACTTCACAACACAAAACTTAAAGTAGAAAACTCGTGAGCTCCATTAGCGAAAGAAAACAAAAGACCACTTAAAGGTACTGTAATTAACTCATTCTTTATTTATATTGGTGTTAAACCTACTTTATTCCAACTTCTCTATGGATTATAAACTATTTTACTAGCCATAGATTCATCAAAATAAGCAAACAACACACGAAAAACAGAATCTGTCAAAAACAGAACAATCTGTAGTAATCTGTATCTAGCACAAGATCTGGAACCCCAAAAATTCTAAAATAAATTTCTGGACGTGAGGAGTTTATCTATTAATCATCTGCAAAAATAATTAACTAAATATCACTCTTCAAATAAAAATGACAGCAGTTCTTGTGAGCGCTAAAGTTTCTGTTTTTTACAGCGAGTTCAACAAGACTTTCCCCAAGTCTTCCCAACGGTTCTACTTGGCACAAACACTAATTAAACACAAAAAACACAACCAAAACAGAGGCTAAATAATTTATTTATTACTAAGCAGGAGCAAAAAAGCAAGGAATAAAAATAAAATTGGGTTGCCTCCCAACAAGCGCTATCGTTTAACGCCCCTAGCTAGGCATAAAAGCGAGGATAGATCTAGGTATTGCCATCTTTGGTAGGCAATCCATAAGTGGCTCTCATGATGGTTTCATATGGAAATTTTATTTTCTTTCTTGGAAAGTGTTCCATGCCCTTTTTTAATGGAAATTGAAATCTAATATTCCCTTCCTTCATATCAATAATCGCACCAACCGTTCTAAGGAAAGGTCTACCAAGAATAATAGGGCAAGAAGGATTGCAATCTATATCAAGAACAATGAAATCTACGGGCACATAATTCCTATTTGCAACAATAAGAACATCATTAATTCTTCCCATAGGTTTCTTAATAGTGGAATCCGCAAGATGCAAGTTTAGAGAGCAATCATCAAAATCCGGAAGTCTAGTAAATCACACAAATTTTTGGGGATAGTGGAAACACTAGCACCCAAATCACACAAAGCATAAAACTCATGATCTTTAATTTTAATTTTAATAGTTGGTTCCCACTCATCATAGAGTTTTCTAGGGATAGAAACTTTCAACTCAAGTTTTTCTTCATAAGATTGCATCAAGGCATCGACAATATGTTTGGTGAAGGCTTTCTTTTGACTATAAGCATGTGGAGAATTTAGCACGGATTGCAACAAGGAAATACAATCAATTAAAGAGCAACTTTCATAATTAAATTCCTTCAAATCCAATATAGTGGGTTTAGCAACATCTAGATTTTTATTTCTTTCAATCCCACTTTCATCAATTTCATCATAAAGATCTAAATACTCCGAATTTTTAGAACATCTTCTAGGTAAAGGAAGATCATATTCAGTTTCATCAAGATTCATATTGCAAAACAAAGATTTAATAGGAGACACATGAATAACTTTTAGATCTTCATCTTGATTTTCATAGGAATTCGGTTTAGCGGCCATCTTATTAACTAAGGTGGCTTGCATATCCGAAATTTCAGCAGTCATCTTTTCTAGACGAGCAATTTGGGATCTTATTCCATCAAATTCTTTAGCCATATCATCAAGCTCTTTATTCATATAATTCATAAAACTTTTTTGTTCCTTAAGCTCGTTTCTAAAGAAATTATTATGCTCAAATTGCAAAACCATAAACTTTCTAACGTTGTTTTCGATCTCCTCTAACCTTTTAAGGTGAAGATCACCAAATCTCGGTTGAGACATCGCGACAAACAAGCAATCCAGAACACGAGCAAACAAAAGGCCAGCGGGCAGAAAGAGGCGAATAGAGAGGGAGGATAGAGAGAGAGAGAGGGCGAATAAAACGGCAAGGGTGAAGTGGGGAGAGGAAAACGAGAGGCAAATGGCAAATAATGTAATGCGAGAGATAGGGATTGTGATGGGTACTTGGTATGTTGACTTTTTGCGTAGACTCCCCGGCAACGGTGCCAGAAATCCTTCTTGCTACGTCTTGAGCTTGCGTTGGTTTTCCCCGAAGAGGAAGGGATGATGCAGCAGAGTAGCGTAAGTATTTCCCTCAGTTTTTTAGAACAAAGGTATCAATCCAGTAGGAGGCCATGCTCAAGTCCCTCGTACCTTCACAAAACGATAGCTACTCGCAACCAATGAGATTAGGGGTTGTCAATCCCTTCACGGTCACTTACGAGAGTGAGATCTGATAGATATAATATTTTTGGGTATAAAGATGCAAAGTAAAAAGTAAAAGCAAAGTAAAAAAGCAAAGCAAGATTAAAGTGATGGAGATTGATATGATGAGAATAGACCCGGGGGCCATAGGTTTCACTAGTGGCTTCTCTCAAGAGCATAAGTATTCTACGATGGGTGAACAAATTATTGTTGAGAAATTGACAGAATTGAGCATAGTTATGAGAATATCTAGGCATGATCATGTATATAGGCATCACGTCCGTGACAAGTAGATCGAAACGATTCTGCATCTACTACTATTACTCCACTCATCGACCGCTATCTAGCATGCATCTAGAGTATTAAGTTAAAAACAGAGTAACGCTTTAAGCAAGATGACATGATGTAGAGAGATAAATTCATGCAATATGAAATAAACCCCATCTTGTTATCCTCGATGGCAACGATGCAATACATGCCTTGCTGCCCCTTCTGTCACTGGGAAAGGACACCACAAGATCGAACCCAAAGCTAAGCACTTCTCCCATGGCAAGAACTACCAATCTAGTTGGCCAAACCAAACGGATAATTCCAAGAGACTTGCAAAGATAACCAATCATACATAAAAATATTCAGAGAAGATTCAAATATTATTCATAGATAGACTTGATCATAAACCCACAATTCATCGATCTCAACAAACACACCACAAAAAGAAGATTACATCGAATAGATCTCCACAAGAGAGGGGGAGAACTTTGTATTGAGATCCAAAAAGAGAGAAGAAGTCATCTAGCTACTAACTATGGACCCGAAGGTCTGAGGTAAACTACTCACACTTCATCGGAGGGGCTATGATGATGTAGAAGCCCTCTGTGATGACAGCCCTCTCCGGCGGAGCTCCGGAACAGGCCCCAAGATGGGATCTCGTGGATACAGAAAGTTGCGGCGGTGGAATTAGGTTTTTGGCTCCTGTTCTGATCGTTTGGGGGTATGTATGTATATATAGGAGGAAGGAGTACGTCGGTGGAGCATCGAGGGGCCCACGAGGCAGGGGGCGCGCCCTAGGAAGGGCACCCCCCACCCTCGTGACCTCCTCTTTGACTCCTTGGTGTAGGGTCCAAGTCTCCCGGATCACGTTCGGTGAGAAAATCACGTTCCCGAAGGTTTTATTCCGTTTGGACTCCGTTTGATATTCTATTTCTCCGAAACACTAAAATAGGCAAAAAACAGCAATTCTGGGCTGGGCCTCCGTTAATAGGTTAGTCCCAAAAATAATATAAAAGTGGAAAAGAAAGCCCAATATAGTCCAAAATAGTAGATAATATAGCATGGAGCAATCAAAAATTATAGAAACGTTGGAGACGTATCAGACATCCCCAAGCTTAATTCCTGCTCGTCCTCGAGTAGGTAAATGATAAAAAAAGAATTTTTGATGCGGAGTGCTACTTGGCATAATTTCAATGCAAATCTTCTTAATTGTGATATGAATATTCAGATTCGAAAGATTCAAGACAAAAGTTTATATTGACATAAAAATAGTAATACTTCAAGCATACTAACAAAGCAATTATGTCTTCTCAAAATATCATGGCCAAAGAAAGTTATCCCTACAAAATCATATAGTCTGGCTATGCTCTATCTTCACCACACAAAGTATTTAAATCATGCACAACCCCGATGACAAGCCAAGCAATTGTTTCATACTCTAACTTTTTCAAAACTTTTTCAATCTTCACGCAATACATGAGCGTGAGCCATGGATATAGCACTATAGGTGGAATAGAATGGTGGTTGTGGAGAAGACAAAAAGGAGGGGAAGATAGTCTCACGTCAACTAGGCGTATCAACGGGCTATGGAGATACCCATCAATAGATATCAATGTGAGTGAGTAGGGATTGTCATGCAATGGATGCACTAGAGCTAAAATGTATGAAAGCTCAACAAAAGAAACTAGTGGGTGTGCATCCAACTTGCTTGCTCACGAAGACCTAGGGCACTTGAGGAGGCCCATCATTGGAATATACAAGCCAAGTTCTATAATGTAAAATTCCCACTAGTATATGAAAGTGATAACATGAGAGACTCTCTACTATGAAGATCATGGTGCTACTTTGAAGCACAAGTGTGGTAAAAGGATAGTAGCATTGCCCCTTTTTATTTATTTTCTCCTTTTTTGGGCCTTCTTTTTTTCTTTGGCCTTTCTCTTTTTTGGGGACAATGCTCTATTAAATGATGATCATCACACTTTTATTTATTTACAACTCAATGATTACAACTCGATTCTAAAACAAAGTATGACTCTATATGGATGCCTCCGGCGGTGTACCGGGATATGCAATGAATCAAGAGTGACAAGTATGAAGAAATTATGAACGGTGGCTTTGCCACAAATACTATGTCAACTACATGATCATGCTAAGCAATATGACGATGATGAATGTGTCGAGATGAACTAGATGGTGGAAAGTTTCATGGCAATATATCTCGGAATGGCTATGGAAATGCCATAATAGGTAGGTATGGTGGCTGTTTTGAGGAAGGTATATGGTAGGTGTATGATACCGGTGAAAAGTGTGCGGTATTAGAGAGGCTAGCAAAGGTGGAAGGGTGAGAGTGCGTATAATCCATGGACTCAACATTAGTCATAAAGAACTCATATACTTATTGCAAAAATCTAGAAGTTATCAAAGCAAAGTATTACGCGCATGCTCCTAGGGGGATAGATTGGTAGGAAAAGACCGTCGCTCATCCCCGACCGCCACTCATAAGGAAGACAATCAATAAATAAATCATGCTCCGCCTTCATCACATAACGGTTCACCATACGTGCATGCTACGGTAATCACAAACTTTAACACAAGTATTCTTTAAATTCACAACTACTCAACTAGCATGACTTTAATATTATCACCTCCATATCTGAAAACAATTATCATGTTTCAATCTTTTCTTAGTATTCAACACACCCAAAAGAAAGTTCCGCAAATCTTGAATACCAAGCATATTATTATTAAGCAAATTACCATGCTATTAAGACTCTCAAAATAATTTAAGTGAAGCATGAGAGCTCAACAGTTTCTTTAAAACAAATCCACCATTGTGCTCTGAAAGATCTAAGTGAAGCACATAGAGCAAAATTATAATGCTCAAAAGATATAAGTGAAGCACACAGAGCAAAACTACATAGCTCAAAAGATATAAGTGAAGCACATAGAGCAAAACTACTTAGCTCAAAAGATACAAGTGAAGCACATAGAGCAAAACTACTTAGCTCAAAAGATATAAGTGACGCACATAGAGTATTCTATCAAATTTTAATTCATGTATGGCTCTCTCAAAAGGTGTGTACAGAAAGGATGATTGTGGCATACTAAGACACAAAGACAAAAAAATACAAGACGCTCCAAGCAAAACACATATCATGTTGGTGAATAAAAATATAGCTCCAAGTAAATTATCGATGGAAGTGGACGAAAGAGGGGATGCCTTCCGGGGCATCCCCAAGATTTGACTTCTTGGCGTCCTTGGATTATCTTGGGGGTGCCATGGGAATCCCCAAGCTTAGGCTCTTGCCACTCCTTGTTCCATAATCCATCAAAAGAATTCATCCAAAACTTGAAAACTTCACAACACAAAACTTAAAGTAGAAAACTCGTGAGCTCCGTTAGCGAAAGAAAACAAAAGACCACTTCAAGGTACTGTAATTAACTCATTCTTTATTTATATTGGTGTTAAACCTAATTTATTCCAACTTCTCTATGGAATATAAACTATTTTACTAGCCATAGATTCATCAAAATAAGCAAACAACACACGAAAAACAGAATCTGTCAAAAACAGAACAATCTGTAGTAATCTGTAGCTAGCACAAGATCTGGAACCCCAAAAATTCTAAAATAAATTTCTGTACGTGAGGAGTTTATCTATTAATCATATGCAAAAAGAATTAACTAAATATCACTCTTCAAATAAAAATGACATCAGTTCTCGTGAGCACTACAGTTTCTGTTTTTTACAGCAAGTTCAACAAGACTTTCCCCAAGTCTTCCCAACGCTTCTACTTGGTACAAACACTAATTAAACACAAAAAACACAACCAAAACAGAGGCTAAATAATTTATTTATTACTAAGCAGGAGCAAAAAGCAAGGAATAAAAATAAAATTGGGTTGCCTCCCAACAAGCGCTATCGTTTAACGCCCCTAGCTAGGCATAAAAGCGAGGATAGATCTAGGTATTGCCATCTTTGGTAGGCAATCCATAAGTGGCTCTCATGATGGTTTCATATGGAAATTTTATTTTATTTCTTGGAAAGTGTTCCATGCCCTTTTTTAATGGAAATTGAAATCTAATATTCCCTTCCTTCATATCAATAATCGCACCAACCGTTCTAAGGAAAGGTCTACCAAGAATAATAGGGCAAGAAGGGTTGCAATCTATATCAAGAACAATGAAATCTACGGGCACATAATTCCTATTTGCAACAATAAGAACATCATTAATTCTTCCCGTAGGTTTCTTAATAGTGGAATCCGCAAGATGCAAGTTTAGAGAGCAATCATCAAAATCTGGAAGTCTAGTAAATCACACAAATTTTTGGGGATAGTGGAAACACTAGCACCCAAATCACACAAAGCATAAAACTCATGATCTTTAATTTTAATTTTAATAGTTGGTTCCCACTCATCATAGAGTTTTCTAGGGATAGAAACTTTCAACTCAAGTTTTTCTTCATAAGATTGCATCAAGGCATCGACAATATGTTCGGTGAAGGCTTTCTTTTGACTATAAGCATGTGGAGAATTTAGCACGGATTGCAACAAGGAAATACAATCAATCAAAGAGCAACTTTCATAATTAAATTCCTTCAAATCCAATATAGTGGGTTTAGCAACATCTAGATTTTTATTTCTTTCAATCCCACTTTCATCAATTTCATCATAAAGATCTAAATACTCCGAATTTTTAGAACATCTTCTAGGTAAAGGAAGATCATATTCAGTTTCATCAAGATTCATATTGCAAAACAAAGATTTAATAGGAGACACATCAATAACTTTTAGATCTTCATCTTGATTTTCATAGGAATTCGGTTTAGCGGCCATCTTATTAACTAAGGTGGCTTGCATATCCGAAATTTCAGCAGTCATCTTTTCTAGACGAGCAATTTGGGATTTTATTCCATCAAATTCTTTAGCCATATCATCAAGCTCTTTATTCATATAATTCATAAAACTTTTTTGTTCCTTAAGCTCGTTTCTAAAGAAATTATTATGCTCAAATTGCAAAACAATAAACTTTCTAACGTTGTTTTCGATCTCCTCTAACCTTTTAAGGTGAAGATCACCAAATCTCGGTTGAGCCATCGCGACAAATAAGCAATCCAACACATGAGCAAACAAAAGGCAAGCGGGCAGAAAGAGGCAAATAGAGAGGGAGGATAGAGAGAGAGAGAGAGGGCGAATAAAATGGCAAGGGTGAAGTGGGGGAGAGGAAAACGAGAGGCAAATGGCAAATAATGTAATGCGAGAGATAGGGATTGTGATGGGTACTTGGTATGTTCACTTTTTGCGTAGACTCCCCGGCAACGGCGCCAGAAATCCTTCTTGCTACGTCTTGAGCTTGCGTTGGTTTTCCCCGAAGAGGAAGGGATGATGCAGCAGAGTAGCGTAAGTATTTCCCTCAGTTTTTGAGAACAAAGGTATCAATCCAGTAGGAGGCCATGCTCAAGTCCCTCGTACCTTCACAAAACGATAGCAACTCGCAACCAATGAGATTAGGGGTTGTCAATCCCTTCACGGTCACTTACGAGAGTGAGATCTGATAGATATAATATTTTTGGGTATAAAGATGCAAAGTAAAAAGTAAAAGCAAAGTAAAAAAGCAAAGCAAGATTAAAGTGATGGAGATTGATATGATGAGAATAGACCCGGGGGCCATAGGTTTCACTAGTGGCTTCTCTCAAGAGCATAAGTATTCTACGGTGGGTGAACAAATTACTGTTGAGCAATTGACAGAATTGAGCATAGTTATGAGAATATCTAGGCATGATCATGTATATAGGCATCACGTCCGTGACAAGTAGATCAAAACGATTCTGCATCTACTACTATTACTCCACTCATCGACCGCTATCCAGCATGCATCTAGAGTATTAAGTTAAAAATAGAGTGACGCTTTAAGCAAGATGACATGATGTAGAGAGATAAATTCATGCAATATGAAATAAACCCCATCTTGTTATCCTCGATGGCAACGATGCAATACGTGCCTTGCTGCCCCTTCTGTCACTGGGAAAGGACACCGCAAGATCGAACCCAAAGCTAAGCACTTCTCCCATGGCAAGAACTACCAATCTAGTTGGCCAAACCAAACGGATAATTCCAAGAGACTTGTAAAGATAACCAATCATACATAAAAATATTCATAGAAGATTCAAATATTATTCATAGATAGACTAGATCATAAACCCACAATTCATCGATCTCAACAAACACACCGTAAAAAGAAGATTACATCGAATAGATCTCCACAAGAGAGCGGGAGAACTTTGTATTGAGATCCAAAAAGAGAGAAGAAGTCATCTAGCTACTAACTATGGACCCGAAGGTCTGAGGTAAACTACTCACACTTCATCGGAGGGGCTATGATGATGTAGAAGCCCTCCGTGATGACGGCCCTCTCCGGCGGAGCTCCGGAACAGGCCCCAAGATGGAATCTCCTGGATACAGAAAGTTGCAGCGGCGGAATTAGGTTTTTGGCTCCTGCTCTGATCATTTGGGGTACGTATGTATATATAGGAGGAAGGAGTACGTCGGTGGAGCATCAAGGGGCCCACGAGGCAGGGGGCGCACCCTAGGGGGGCGCCCCCCACCCTCGTGACCTCCTCTTTGACTCCTTGGAGTAGGGTCCAAGTCTCCTGGATCACGTTCGGTGAGAAAATCACGTTCCCGAAGGTTTTATTCCGTTTGGACTCCGTTTGATATTCTGTTTCTCCGAAACACTAAAATAGGCAAGAAAAACAGCAATTCTGAGTTGGGCCTCCGGTTAATAGGTTAGTCCCAAAAATAATATAAAAGTGGAAAATAAATCCCAATATAGTACAAAATAGTAGATAATATAGCATGGAGCAATAAAAAATTATAGATACGTTGGAGACGTATCATAGGTATATATAGGAGGAAGGAGTACGTCGGTGGAGCAACAGGGGGCCCATGTGGGTGGAGGGCGCGCCTGGGGGGGTAGGCGCGCCCCCTACCTCGTGGCCTCCTCTTTCGTGTCTTGACGTAGGGTCCAAGTAGGGCTGGAAAAAGAGCTCGAAGCTCGTGAGCTAAACGAGTAGCTCGTGACTCGGCTCGAATCGACTCGAACTCAAAGAATAACGAGTCGAACCGAGCTTTAGTTTACGATCGTTTGTAGACCAAGTTAAACAAGCCAATCTCACGAGTACTCGTGTAACTCGTTAGGCTCGGTACAAAAGATCAGCCACTCCTAATATAAAAAAAGATCAGCCACTCATCACCCTATTCCCAGGCACACAACACAAGGCCTAGCCATTGAAGGCCCAACCGCCTAGGAGACTCATGTGTTACAAGGAAATTACTATTGTTTAGTGATATATATGCTTAATATATACATAATAATTTTTATAATGTTTGAGGATTTTATGTTCATATCTTTAACGAGCTTAACAAGCTAAACGAGCCAGCTCGCGAGTTATACAAGTTGAACCAATCTTGGATTTGAGCTCGTTAATAATAACGAGTCGAGTCGAGCTAGCTCGTTAACGAAACGAGCTCTAGCGAGTCGAGCTGAGCTGGATCGACTCGGCTCGAATTCCAGCCCTTGGTACAAGTCTCTTGGGTCTTGTTCATTGAGAAAATCACGTTCTTGAAGGTTTCATTTCGTTTGGACTCCGTTTGATATTCCTTTTCTTCGAAACCCTAAAAGAGGCAAAAAAACAGCAATTCTGGGCTGGGCCTCTGGTTAATAGGTTAGTCCCAAAAATAATATAGAAGTGGATAATAAAGCCCAATAATGTCCAAAACAGTAGATAATATAGCATGGAGCAATCAAAAATTATAGATACGTTGGAGACGTATCACACCTCACAGCAGAACGGCCGTGCCGAGCACATTCTCTGCACTCTTAATGACTGCGTTCGCACGTTGCTCTTTCACGCTAACGTGCCCGCTTGGTTCTGGCCTGATGCCCTTGCCACTGCCACTCTTTTAGTTAACATTCGTCTATGTCGTCCTTGGTGGAACTACGCCCCTCAGCACCTTATCTTCGGTACACCATCGTCCTATGATGGTCTCCGCATCTTTGGGTGTCTATGTTATCCTAGAACCACGTCCACCACGCCACACAAGCTCGCACCCCGATCCGCCCCATGCGTCTTCCTTGGCTACCCTCCCAACACCAAAGGTTACCGGTGCTATGATCCTGTCACTCATCATGTGTACACCTCGAGGCATGTGTACTTTGCCGAGACGGTGTTCCCTTTTTTTCAGGTTCCTCCTGATGAGGACATCAATACCATTGTTACACCCACAGCCCCTGCTGCTATACATACTGGACCAATTACCAGAGCTCGCGCACGCCAATTGAATTATCAGGTACTTTTGTTTCTTGGTAACGATTCTAATGTTCATGAGAATATGATGCTGCCTAAATTGGATACATTTGTTTTGCTTACAAATGAAGGGCCTAGCTTGGACAAGAAAGATGAACCTTGGATCAAGTTCAAGCATGGAGATGATGGCATGCGCAAGGGGGTCAAGAACGGAGCTACAAGTGATGATTTCAGGACTTTGAAGCCACCATAAGGAGTGCATGAAGCCTTGGACGAAATATACAAGATGCCACTTCATAAATTTCGTCCAGAGACTATTTTAGGTGCTGCGTCACCTTATTATTGGGTCAGGCCCATGTATTTTCGAAATACTTAAGTATAGGTTGTTTTTAGAGTCCGTATGTGTGGGGAAACAAGAGTTAGGGTTGGTTTCGGACGCCTCCTCCAAGGGCCGCGAAATCCCCCCCCCCACTTCCTCCATATATACAGCCCTTAGGGCGTCGTTTAGACTTTGGGTTTTGTTAAGATTAAAGTTCGCCATAGCTGCAACTTCGCGTACTTTGTTTGTGTTCAACGACCAGACAAAGGCGTCACAGAACCCCACCTTGATCAATAAAGCTTTCATCTTATATTCGCAATATCCAGATTGCAATCTCAGTTTCTTGCTTGTTCTTCCTTTGCTCGTAGGAAACAGACCCTCGTGGTCAGGTTGATCGTGCTCCGGCGTGGTCAATAACCCTCCGAAGCTGTTTTAGCGATTGCTAAGGCGCGACGTCTCGCACGTTCGTAGTCGGATCGTCAAGGTCGACTCCCACAGAAAATGATAGCCACCATCTCATCGAAACATCGGGACACCTTCGCCTCTATCACCTCCGGTCACGGCCTCTTCGGCGCCGGCCCCCGCGCCCCTACCTAGAGCGATGCGCGGCGGCACCCCCCAGCCCAGCGCCTTCTGCCGCCCCCTCCCGGGTTCTCAACTCCCTCCCCCGAGGTTGAGTTTGACCGGGCCCTTGAGTCCCCGGCTCCCTCCTACGAGGTCGAGCCGATGGGCACACCGCCCACCACCCCGGCTGGCACCGCCACCCCTGCGACGGGCTCGACCTCGACCTCCCTGTTGCCTCCTCCGCCGCTGGCTCGGCTGGCCCTGTCGCCGTTGCGGCCCCCGCCATTGTGGCCCTTGCCGCCGCTGGTGCCCGCGCTGCCACCATCACCGGCCCAGTTGCTTCACCGCTCGACATGACTACCCGTGCCCGTGCAGGAGTGCATCGGCCGAGCACGTGCTACTCCTCCAACGAGTATGTGCGCGCTGCCTCGACATCGACGCCATCACCCATCCCCACCTCCGCTTGCGCCGCCCTTCGGGATACCCATTGGCTGGCCGCGATGCAGGAGGAGTTCGACGCCCTGCAGCGCAACCGCATGTGGCAGCTTGTTCCGTGACCCCCTCGAGCCAACATCATCTCTGGCAAGTGGGTGTTTCGCCACAAGACTCGCTCGGACGGTTCTCTCGAGCGCTACAAGGCTCGATGGGTGGTTCGCGGTTTTCGGCAGCGCGCGGGCGTGGACTTCACCGACACCTCCGCCCCGGTTGTGAAACCGGGCACGATCCGTGCCGTCCTCTAGCTGGCGGTCTTGCGCGCCTGGCATGTGCATCAGTTGGACGTTTCCAACGCCTTCTTGCACGGCCATCTTGCCGAGCAGGTGTTCTGTGAGCAGCCCACTGGTTTCGTCGACGCCGAGCACCCCGACTTTGTGTGCTTGCTCTCCCGTTCTCTTTACGGGTTGAAGCATGCGCCTCGGGCTTGGTACCAGCGTATCGTAGCCTTCCTGCAGTCTCTGGAATTTCGGTCCACTCGCTCCGATGCCTCACTCTGCTACTCTACATTGACGATATCATCCTCACGGCGTCCGTCCCCAATCTCCTTCAGCGGCTGACTGCTCGTCTTCGTGATGAGTTCGCACTCAAGGACTTGAGGCCCCTTCACCACTTTCTCGGCATCGAGGTGATCCGCCGGGCCGATGGCTTCTTTCTGCATCAGCAAAAGTATGCCCACGAGCTTCTGGAGCGTGCCGGTATGCTTAACTGCAAGCCGGCGCCCACCCCCGTCGACACGAAGGCGAAGGTCTCTGCACTGGAGGGGTCTCTCGCGTCCGATGGAGCGTTTTACCGCTCTATTGTCGGTGCTTTACAGTACTTGACACTGACTCGGCCCAACCTGCAGTACGCTGTTCAGCAGGTGTGCCTCCATATGCACGCCCCGCGTGACTCTCACTGACCCTGGTGAAGCGTATTCTCCCTTACATATGCGGCACCATGTCCTTGGGACTCACCCTGACGGCCTCCGCCTCCACCGACCTCGTGGCCTACTCGGACGCCGGCTGGGTTGGCTGCCCTGACGCGCGACGCTCTACGTCAGGCTACTGTGTTTACCTTGGGCCCTCGTTGATCTCTTGGTCTTCGAAGCGGCAGCCCACGGTCTCCCTCTCCAGCGCCGAGGTAGAGTATTGCGCCGTGGCCAATGCCGTGGCCCAATGCTCTTGGATACGTCAACTGCTCCAGGAGTTGCTTTGTGATGTTCACAAGGCCACTCTTGTCTACTGCGATAACGTCAGCGCGGTCTACCTCTACGCCAACCCGGTGCACCATCGACGGACGAAGCATATTGAGCTCGATATTCACTTCGTGCGCAAGCAGGTTGCCCTTGGCCGTGTTCGGGTTCTTCACGTGCCGACGACGCAACATTTTGCTGATGTGATGACTAAGGGATTGCCTACTCCCGTCTTCAAGGAGTTTCGGTCCAGTCTATGTGTCTCCGGCGACACTTCGACTGCAC